>NC_133358.1:9211393-9511393 GCF_030506205.2 Paramisgurnus dabryanus | reverse complement strand
CCTTAACCGCCTGAAACACATTACATAAGTGATCCTGCAACACAGAATATTACGCTTTAAAGAGTTTGTGCAGTCAAAATTGACAATTGTGTCCTTATTTACTCCCCAAGCATGTATAATTGACTTTTTCATGATTTTCAAAATTTCCAACATTGTGGGTTTTTTTTAGCCTGATAGCACATGTTCATCCAAACTATGCTATTGGAGCAGCTGAGCTCAATTTGTAATGAGAATTTAACAAACGGGTTTTGTTCCAAATTAGGGTCATGCAACATGAAACACAGCACTGCTGGAAGTCGACTTTTTCAACCTGTGTTTACCGGGGCCGACTGAAGTCTCTAAATGGCTGTGCCAATCGCCGATTTTCCTGCAGTAATTAAAAACAATGAGAGTGCAAAAGGTATTCGACTCGGGGATAAATTTGCACGGCGCTAATTAAGTCTCCAATATCTTTCTGTGGCTCATTTCCACATACAGTTAGTTGGTTAACAGCTGTTGCGCAGTGACAATTAGATATCTTGGTAGCGCTTTTGGCAGATACTGTATGCATGATAAAGGACAAAAGCAGAATGAACAGAGTGTTCAGTTTTCGGTACTGTATGTCACAGAAGGCTGAAGGCTTTAAATATATCTGATACAGTACAAACCTTCAACGGCGGTATCAGTCAGGACCCGGATCCTTTCAGATAGGAAATGAGAGCTCAGGGGGAATTTTTCCATAGATCGCCTGAGATCACATCACCTCCGCAAGGATAAAAACAGATCAAATCGAGGGAATGTTGCTGAAAACAAACCCACAACAGAGAAGATATTATTGTTCGGGGTTGTCATCTATTCTGCAATGTTTACTTTGCAAGTCCTTGATTTTATGAGGAGGCTGTTGTGTAAGGGCCATCTAATAAAGACTTGGTGCCTTATCAACATGAAAGGAATTTACTCAACTTGAACTTGAGATAAAATCAGTGCTTGTGCAACTATACAGAGAATGGCCACGGAAAGGCAAGGCATTCCGCTCATAGTTACCCAGGTGCAACTGTGTAATACATTGCCCAACAAGAGGCACGTCCTTCGAAATATTCTCAGTACAGATTCCTTCTGTTGATGCAACACCTATCCCAATGTGACCTCCTTCGTAAAATGATTAAAATAATAAAACAGCTTGACATTTTCAATTTAACAAATGTGGCATTAGTGGTGTTTCCTAAGGTAAGCGTCACGCTTACTAATATCCTCAGGCGTGATGATTTGAACAGACTTCTCTCCATAAGTATTATAATTCAGTCTAGTACTATGTGTGCATTTTCATTTGGTGAAAGAAGATTACCTTCAAATCATAGCTACAGCATATCAAAAAGTACATTGAGCTATTACTGTGTAAAATAATGTATACAATGTTAACTAGATCGGCTGCCAAACCTTCCTTCACATGTCGGTGAATGCCGTCTCCTCTCGTCTTTAAAAACCAAAACATTTGTTATTTTCAATGTGTTTAGCCACTAGCCAGACCATTAAACAAACTGGAAGTTAAACGGACACTCCAATTTTTTTTTGAAAATATGCTCATTTTCCAGCTCCCTTAGAGTTAAACATTTTAATCTTACCTTTTTGAAATCCATTCAGCCGATCTCTGGCGCTAGCACTTTTAGCATAGCTTAGTACAATCCATTGAATCTGATTAGACCATTAGCATTGCGCTAAGATTTTTTAAAACTTGACTCTCCTGTAGTAACATCGTGTACTAAGACTGATAGAAAATTTAAATGTATTACGCACTGCCTGAAAATAGTCCCCTGCTATTGAAAGATACTAAGGGGACTATTTCCGGCTGCTGCGTAATATCATTGCGCCTCCTGCAGCCATGTTACGGCAGCAATGTCCTTGATTATTACGCCAGAATAAGAGTATAGTTCCTAGGCCATATCTGCCTAAAAAAATCACAACATTTAATTTTCTTAGTACACAATGTAACTACAGAAGAGTCAAGTTTTAATTAGGAAAAATATCAAAACTCCTTGTTTTTTTTTGTGCAATGCTAATGGTCTAATCAGATTTAATGGATTATGCTAAGCTATGCTAAAAGTGCTAGCGCCAGACTCTGAGATCAGCAGAATGGATTCGAAAACGGTAAAAATCAAATGTTTAACTCTAGGGAAGCTGGAAAATGAGCTTTTTTTCAAAAAAGTGGAGTGTTTCTTTAAGTTATGTTCTTTTCAATATGTAGGAGGCATTCATGAAAAAAAAAACTATAAATGCCTTACACACATACAAAGAAAAAAAAACGAATGGTGGGTTTTTTATAGCCTGCGTCACATTTATTCTATTAACTTGACAAAAGACGGCTATTTATATTCACTGGCGTTTTGATTCCAACATTATTATCTCAATTATTTCTATTGTACTGTCCTGGGTAAATCCAAAGGGAGTCCTGAATGCGACATCATTTTTATAAATTATCCACCACACATTTTCATAACTGTAACTGGACTCATACTGACTCATGCATGAATAAAACGACAACAACTTAAGTCATCATTTCCTGGCAAATAATTGTGACACAATCCTTAAGCTGTTACACAGATGTAATCCACCTGCATTCCATATCATCAGTGTATGTGCTGTCGTCATAGCAACAAAGCTGAAACTGGGACAGTGAGAGGTAGTATGTCTGGTATGCTCGGCATACATGTAGAGAACATTCGAAGAGCGGATGACCCGCAGAGATACTATCTACAAGCCGTCATAGGCCTTATATGGATCTCCTTGAGGATCAAAACACATGAATGTGTGATCTTTTCCATCTTTGGTGCAATCCATCAGATAGCAGCCTTAAGTGCATAATGTTATCGTTTCAAAGTAGGTGTCTAGTTGTTAAATGTCTCAGGAAATCATTTCATTGGGTGTGTGAGCAGGTATAGTTACTGATACACCGACATAATGAATATGCTAAATAAATCTCTATTACCTATAGGTTGTAAAGCTGTACTAAAGGTCACGTTTATGATGGTACAGTGCAGGTTATGTGAGGTCAGAAGAGAATAAATGCGCTTTAGTTTTACTGTCTGTTTTGTGGATAAAAACATGCATGTTTCGACACGACCAGGGCTGACAAGCCCATTCTGTACGCTATTTCAATCGTGAGCACGTTTCTGCAGTGCCCTAACCAATGCTACAAGGGAACGCAATGTTCAGTCAAAGATACGAGTAAAATAACATGGGCGTGAACCAAAATTCCATCTGAATGAATTGTTTTGGCAGCGTTCCAGTAGGTACTCCCAGAGCCAGTTAAAACACAGATAGCGCTGCTTATTGTTCTATCAGAATTTACTCTAGAGGAAATATTTATGGGAGTGTAACATTGAAGCGAACCGCTAAGTGAAATGTGTGACTTGAGGTAGATTTTGTTTAACAGTTTGCAAATGTAAGCATCACTAAATGTTAACATTCACATAAGCAATTCTGACAACCCCGTAAAACTACATTTGTATCTAGGGACCAGAAAATCATAATGATTTGAATGTCATAGTGGAAATTATTATGACAAGAATATCATAATGATACCCCTTAGGGGTGATCTGTTTGAAAATGTGCCAGTAATCAGGCAAAAAACTCTAGTGACACAACAAAACACCCCAGGTATGCCCTAGCGGCCACACAAAACACTCAAGCAATGCCCCTAGCAAAAAACACCCTTGCAGTGCTCTAGCAACAGCACAGAACATCCTAGGCTAGCAATGCCCTAGCAACCATACAAAAAACACTCAAGCAATGCCACTAGATAGAACACCCTAGCAATTACCTTGCAACCACATCAAACACCGTAGTAATGCCCTAGCAACCACATAGAACACCCTAGTAATGCCCTAGCAACCACCCCAAACACCATGGTAATGCTCTAGCAAGAACACACAGAACACCCTTGCAATGCCCTAGCAACCACACTAAACACCCTTGCAATGCCCTAGCAACCACACAAAACACCCTAGCAACCACACAAAACACCCAAGCAAGGCCACTAGCTGGAACACAAAACACACTAGCGATGCCATAGCAACCGCACATAACCCCCTAGCAACAGCATAGAACACCCAACTAATGCCCCTACCAAAAACACTGTAGCAAAACTTTGGCAACCACACCAAACACCCTTGTAATGATGTAGCGACCCACCAGAATGCCCTAATAATGCCCTAGCAACCACAGCAAACACCATACTAATGCCCTAGCAACCACATAGAACACCATAGTAATGCCCTAGCAACTACATAGAACACCCAAGCAATGCCCCTAGCAAGAGCACCCTAGCAATGCCCTAGCAACTACACATAACACCCTAGTAATGATGTAGCAACCCAACAGAATGCCATAGTAATGATGTAGCAACACAACAGAATGCCATAGTAATGCCCTAGCAACCACACCAAACACCCTAATAATGCCCAAGCATCCACATATAATATCCTAGTAATGCCCTAGTAACCACAAAAAAAAACACCCAAACAATGCCCCTAGCATGAGCACCATAGTAATGCCCTAGCAACAAAAAGCCCCAATAATGCCCTAGAAACCAAATAGAACACCCCAGTAATGCCCTAGCAACCACATACATTACCCTACTAATGCCCTAGAAACCAAATAGAACACCCCAGTAATGCCCTAGAAACTAAATAGAACACCCCAGTAATGCCCTAGCAACCACATACATTACCCTAGTAATGCCCTAGCAACCACACAAAACCCCAAAGCAATGCCCCTAGCAAGAGCTTAATAGCAATGTCCTAGCAACCACACCAAACACCCAAATAATGACGTAGCAACCCAACAGAATGCCATAGTAATGCCCTAGCAACCACAACAAACACCCCAGTAATGTCCTAGCAACTATATACAATGCCCTAGCAACCAAACAAAACACCCAATCAATGTCCCTAGCAAGGGCACCCTAGCAATGCCTTAGCAACCCAAAAAAAAACTAATAATGCCCTAGCAACCACAAAAAAATAAACCTTAATAATGCCCTAGAACACCCCAGTAATGACCTAGCAACCACATACATTACTCTAGTAATGCCTTAGCAACCACACAAAACCCCAAAGCAATGCCCCTAGCAAGAGCATACTAGCAATGTCCTAGCAACCACACCATACACCCGAATAATGACGTAGCAACTATATACAATGCCCTAGCAACCAAACAAAACACCCTAGCAACGGCACCCTAGCAATGCCTTAGCAACCAAAAAAAACCCTAATAATGCCCTTGAAACCAAATAGAACACCCCAGTAATGCCCTAGCAACCACAACAAACACCCCAGTAATGTCCTAGCAAGCACATACAATGCTCTAGCAACCGGACAAAACACCCAAGCACTGCCCCTAGCAAGAGCATACTAGCAATGCCCTAGCAACCACACCAAACACCCCAATAATGCCCTAGCAACCAAATAGAACACCCCAGTAATACCCTAGCAATACAAAACCGTAGTAAAGCCCTAGCAATCAAACAAGACAACCTAGCATTTATAAAAAAATTATCTTGGTATTATTTTTTGTTGCACAGTAAAGAACCGAATACATTGTTTGCTTGGTTAATTGAATGACAGGCATTTGCTCTACACATCCTAGCACTGTGCCAGTGAGTTTTGCACGATCAAGCATAAATCACAATGAACACAAACATGTAGTTATAAAAAATTCTTTATGCATGGAAAGAGAAAGAATGACAGAGGAAGAGGGCAAACCAATGAAAATGTAAAAGTGAAAAAATGCCACATGCAGCGACTAGTTCAGACCAGGTAAAAAAATCACACACACACACATACACAGGACAAACAGCTTGACAGCTCTGCCATTTGAGTCTTTCAAACCTTTCAGATGAAACCTTTCCGAACACAAATGGAAACATGCATTCACACACTGTAAAGTTTATTTAGTACAAGACCCTGAACGTGTCAGGATCCAGACTGTCACCTTGCAGGTGTGAAGACTCAAAGTAGTGTTTATATCAAAAACAAAGAACTGAGCGAATGTTTGAAAGCACCTCCAGCCACTTTCTACCGCAAGAGTTTTATACAACAGCTTATTCTTAAATCCCTGAGAAAACCTGCAAATCGATTTAATATTTTTTTGTTTGTTTGGTCTATAGTGAATAGCGAGCGAGTTTAGACGAAACTACGGCAGACATCTGTAGTGCGACGGATTGCTTCCATTAACATCAACAGAACAGAACAAGTCATTAATTTATAGACACCTAAAGAAAACTGTATTTATTTTTAGTCCTGTAACACCAGCTTATAGATATTTCTGCTATATCTGCAAAATCATCTGCAGGGTTTATTGCATCAGTAAACAGAGTAGTATGCAGATATGAGTCGCTCGGCTTTGAAAAGGCCTCTTCATGCATTCATAATTGTACCAATATCCATTTACAGATACAATTCAGGGTTATATTTATTGTATCTGGCTCACCTGCATACCCATCCCCAGGTAACTTGAGTTTAAGTAGTAAGAATGCAATCTGAATTGTGGAATTTGTTTTGTGTATTGGCTCACTGTTACCAATTTGTCCTTGTGTTGTTATCGTCTGAGTCGTAATCTAAACCTTCACGTCGACCACTGAGGTACCAAACGGCTTAAAACCAACAAGGAATTTGCTAAAGACCGTCACTACAATTGTAGGACAAACAAGAGGAAGATTCTTACCACAAAGCTTCTTTGTCACGGGACAACAATAGCTCAGTGTCTGGAAAATAACAATGGCACCAGTAGAGGCAGTGACACTGAACTTTTAATACAAGTGTAGGAAGCTAGAAAAAAGGCCGCTTTAAAGTCAGCAGTCTACTGTACGGCCCGATACTGTAGGCAGCGTTTGCGTACGATCAAATGGATTCGGATGAGAGCGGCGGGTATGGATCTCATCTCCAGCTCAGCTTCGGGATGAATACAATTGATCCCACGAGGGGAAAGAGGCTTGTGCTATCAACCCGTCTCCTCTGGGTATATGTGTATGGTTCAAAGCTGCGTATGCATGCAAACATCAAGCTGCTGTATGCATACGAGTACATTTGGATGCATGCTTACATTGTATACAGTTTTATGTTCCATATAATAGACGTAGAGATCTGCTTCCCTTCTGTCTTTACTCAAAGAGTTTTTATAAGGTAGTGTTATAATCAGTGGCGTAGCATCTGGGCATGCAGGGTATGCACGTGCAAATGGGCCCGGGCCAATAGGGGGCCCGGCCCTGGGTCCGCCCCAGCTTTTAATACATTTTTTTTTTCAATTTAATTTTTATTTGTAGCTGCAATAAATATGTTTGTATGCATATCATGTGTAGTGATTTCTTATTACTCCATAATGTCTAATTTCTCTGTCATTTCTTGTTTGCGTAAAAAAAATTTTGCACTCCGCGGCTGCCGTAGACTACTACGCCATAATTTTTTTACATGACGCATCGCCACGCCAAAAAACAGTGTTAACAGACCTGCGCGCCACAGTTAACAGTGCCAACGGGCAAGGTTGGGGGGGGCTTTGGCTTAAGGGGGCCCGTAATTTTTTTTGCATATGGGCCCGGGACTGACTTGCTACGCCACTGGTTATAATCACTAAAGGTATTAATAAAACAATTCAGTCTGTTGTATACAGTATTTGGTTGGGGGATTATTACTTTTTCAGAAGCAATAAACAGTAAGGTCACAAAACACACTACAGTACAAACCATTTAACATCAAAACTAAATTAACTAAACAATCAAATGTGCTTACCTAAAATGTGCACTTTCTCTGTGATTTAAACTATCCAATGCTTTTATATCAGGGAGAAAAGTGAACATCGGTAAATCGGTTAGTTTGGATGGCCCCAAAAAAAGCTTCAGTGCTTACAGTATGTGCGCTTCGAGTCTATGAGTCTCTTTTTCCAGGAACATACAAATAATATTACAATATTTACAACAGTAATTGTTCAAAATAATGTCTGTATATACAAAAAACTGTATTTCATTATTTCTTTTGGCTATTTGTTAAATTCCATACAGTTTGCTCGTGACATACACAATTATACACAGGGATAAAAAATTAGGTCTGTTCATCTTAGGGGCGGTTGGTGTAGTGGGCAGCGCTCCGACATATGGTGCTTTAGCACTTTCAGTTCGATTCCCGCCTTGTGGACATTTACCGTTTCCATACCCCTCTCTCTTTCCTGTCCTCTCCTCAATCATTGTTTAAATAAAGGCAAAATGGCCATTAAAAAACCTTAAAATAATAATAATAATAATAAATAAATAAAATAATAAATAATATAATATAAAAAATATATAATATAATAATCATGATAAAAAACAGACATGTAAATTGTGAAGAGAATCTAAAGAGAATATTTTCTTGAGACATTAAAGCTTAAAATGTAAGATTTTTTATAAAATATCCAAAAAACAATTGCAGAGCTTATTTATTTCATTTGCATTATCTCAAAAGTTCCCAAAGGTTTGTAAATCCCATTTTACATAATGGCTCGTCCCACATCATCGTCACCTATCAAAGACGTAATATCAGGGCTATCTTCGGCTTCTGCTTGTAAAACTCTGGATGGATGTCCCATAATTCCATTCTCCTTTATTGCATAGCTTCGCCTATGTTATTATTTAGGAAATGCAACCTTGGGTGGCGAAAAGTTTGTAACTAAGTTCAAGTTTATAGAAATGAACAAACACATCTTTGCTTTAATTATTGCATACTCTGCTGCAAATGCATTTTACTCCAAATCTGTGCCAAGCCAGAACTTAAGTAACACCAGGGTGTAAACAAAATAGCATATTGCAACCCTACCATCACGATATTGTGACGCAACAATATTTATTGTTGCTGTTTGTAACTTTTGCAAATTAGGGCAATTCTAAAAATGGCAAAAGATAAATAAGCTCTTTGTGAGTGCGGTGTGTGCACACATATTTTATCGTGATTTATTTCCTGTTACATTTTACCCAACATTTTTTGTCGCCGTGTGAGCTACTTTCCCACTTTTTAGCTCATATTTTATGCACGGGTGGCACATTCGTAATTGTTATTGTTGGTGTAATTGTGAAGGGGTGTGTGTGTGAGTGTATGTGTGAATATGTGGGAGTCTCAGAGGTGCTCATGACAGTGTCCTGTCTCACCTACAGCAGCGGACGAGACCGTGCATGTCGCTTCACGGCAGCAAAACCGAGGACAGCCCGAGGCCAGAGACGATCTACTGAACTGTATTGCACAGCACACAGCTGAGATTTCCCACCCTGTTTTAATCAAAACTCTATTCCAGTCATTTATTTTCTTTATAAATCCGAGTAGGTTTGAAACAAGCATTCACAAATGCATGTTTGTGATTTTATTTCAAACATTTCTGTAGCGTATGCTGTGATTTCATCAGATCTCTTGAATATTTTAAATAGCTTCGCTTTCTATTTCTCAATAAAGAAATAACGAAACAACATCATCAGACAAAATGTTGGCTTTGAAATATGCATTAGCTTTAATATTGATCAGTTTTATTTGATCCATTGCGATCAAAGTCAAAAAAGATGTAAGGTACACAAAGCGAATGATCATTTAATTCAAAAGCAAACAATGAATTTAAAGCAAAATCATCCTTTAATGTAAAGCGTGCCACATTTTTATCAACACTTTGTCTCATCCTTAGTGTGCAACTGCAAGTAAGCCTTTCTTTTGCCTGATTTCCTCAAAAAGTGTCTCATTAGCATCACTACTATACGATACACTTCACCTTTACATAAATTCAGTGGCTTCATTCATCTGTTTTATGTAATTGTGACCGCCCATTAACTCGCAGTTAAGTAGACCATGAGGACCGCAGAGGAAATAAACAGCCATGCATATCCATGTGGTCACATCCGAACGTGTAGAACGTATAACCCTGCGCTCACTGTGAGAGACAAATGAGCCATCCAGGCTGGGACAGAGATACATGTCTTGTTAATTAATGTACTCTGATTACATCCATTAATGGCCACTGAGTAAACTAATCACCACGTAATGCACGTTGTCATTACGCTTAACTGCCCATTCCCTATTCTTCCCTCATCATCGCAAAAGTCATTATTTTTTAATAGACTCGTGAAAATAATGTTGTGTCAGGAGTACAGATTTTATTTTTGCTCATTGTAAGCATGTTTCACAGCCGATTGATTGCCACTGTCCATTACCGCATGGACATGAGCATACATGCAGATAAACCTATCAGACGCCTGATGTCTCAGCCTGGTAAAGACAACAGCAATAAAATTGCTGGAGATCAGATATTAAGAAAATAGCGTATTGCATTTCTTTTCTGCCAGTTATTTACATGTTTATGCATTTGGCAGACACTTTTATCCAAAGCAACTTACAGTGCGTTACAAAGTATACAATGTATTTTTTAATCAGTTTGTTTGTTCCCTGGGTTCAAACCCATGACCTTTTGTGCTACTAATGCAATGCTCTACCAACTGAGCTACACAGAAACAACGCAACAGGGACATTACATTTAAACATTTAAAGCTGTAATAACCTTTTGGGAAAAATAAACAAGTCAATTACTGAGCGAGTACATAAACAATCAGGGTTGAATCTGTAAACTTTACCACGATTCCCTATGGTAAGCTTATTATAATGATTTATAAGTTGAGCTGCTGGGTCGAATTTTGCGGGAACTGTCAGTTGTTTATGTTTAATACACATTAAGAGACTTATAAAAAAGAAACCTGCAGTTTTATGTTTTGAACAGAGATGGCGATAGAGAGGCAAAAGTTATGAATCGTACCTTTAAAGGTGGTGTGTGTGAATTTTAGCGGCATCTAGTGGTAAGATTGTGAATTGCAACCTCCAGCTCACCCCTCACTTTTAAAATGCATATGGTAGCCTCCACAGGACAAACATGTCATCGACAAACTGTGCATTCATAAGTAAATAAATTGCGCTATTTGCGTGTAGTTGAACGCTTGAACATTTTGAGTTAACTTGCTTCATTTGCGCATGAAATTTGCGTCATTCGCACGTGAAATTCAGATGCGAATACGCTAAATTGTTCGGCTTTAGCTAGCTTGTACTGTATTCTCAATATGTATATATATACTGTATATATAGCTGAAATTAAGTAAAAAGCGTTTTTTACAACTTACCAAATTGTCCGACCTCCTCACTCACTTTCTTCCAAGCAAGATCCTTTTATTCCTGTTTCTATAAAATACGAACATGTGTTGTACAGCTCCGGGTGTCCATATACAGCGACGATGATTTTGTCCTCCATTGTTGTTTGGTAGTTCTGCCTCCGTTCGCTATGTCGTAATCAGGTCACTACTAGAGCAAGCTCCTGATTTGGTTAATGCAGCGAGAATATCCGCCGAAATCCAAATTTAGCATTTCGGGCATTTGACGTGCGTTAGCGCAAATTTGGATTGCGCCGGATATTCGAGCTAGATGTCTATCCCATCTTTGCATTGACTTAACATGTTTCACTTATGCTTAACGCTTTATTTGGATTTGATATGAACCGACTATGAGACAATGTAAGGATGAAATGCATTCTGTAGAGCAGTTTGTCCTTTTAGGGCTACTGTAGAAATGGTGACTTCCATGTAAGGAGACCCGCAGTGTATGTAGATATAAATGGTATATAAATTATATAAATAAGGTCTTTGGTTAATGCAGCGTGAATAACCAGCCAAAATCCAAATTTGCGTTAACGCACGTCAAACGCCCGAAATGCTCAATTCGCGCAAATCACGTTTTCGAACCACAGGATGTCTATCCCATCTTTGCATTGAATTAACATGTTTCACTCATGCTTAACGCTTTATTTGCATCTGATATGAACGAACTGAGACAACGTAGGGACAAAATGCGCTCTGTAGAGCAGTTTGTCCATTTAGGGCTACTGTAGAAACGGTGATGGTGACTCCCATTTAAGGAGACCCGCAATGTATGTAGATATAAATGTCTCATTCTAAGGTAATAAAAACAATACAGTTCATTATTTAAGGTCTTTATACACCATTGATAAAATAGTTATGTAGATTATATTTCTGTCAAGTTACACAGTGCACCTTTAAAATGTGATGATAAAATAGCGTTTAATATAGAAACATATTGGTGACATATTTTTGGTGCCACATAAAGAAGGCATGAAGGATCAGAATTTTTGTGTTATTATTTTTAGACACATTATGTTTGTTATATACATTATGTTAATATCAGATCACATTTTATGACAAATTTATTTAGAAACCACGAAATTCCAAATGCTTCACATACTTTACCGCTGTATTTGACTAAATAAAACACAAAATAATGAGAGATAAATTTTGCACATAACTGCATTTTTAGTCTAAATTTTTAGATGTTTTTGCTTTATGTATCTAAAAAAATCGGTGGATGTATCTACAAATAATGGGCTGCAAGATCAGATTTCTGTCTGTGTCCCATAGAGACAGTGACAGCACACACCCGCTAATACAAATTAAGAATGCCACAAGTCAAAAATAATGGGTTGCAGGCAATCAAAATTGTTTTCTGTAAATCAGTGGTAACCAACAGGACACCTGATATCCAATTGCGGAGCGAGTCTGTCAGTAATCGCATTACGATTAATAACATTACGCTGATTCATTCCAGTGAAACATATGTCCACTGTTAAACAGAGCCTTTTACCATTTATCTGCATGAACGTTGCAGAACGGGATATCATAGCCACCGTTATCACTTATCTTCAATATGACACACAGAATACATCAAAAACATGGACATGCGGCACAGCGCAGATCAAATCTTCAGTATCATTTTCATCCAGGGATACAGAAACCCATAATAGCCTTGAAAAAAATTGGCAGTCATCCCGGTTACCATATCTGGGATCAATTTCTTCCAACTTTTTTTGGTGTCTGTATCAGATTTATAGTTTATATATGCCTGTGATCCCCTGGTGTATACTTAGGGCACATAGTGTGGTGTAAAATATGTCTTCAGCCACAGCCTGGCACCCATTGTCTGATTGTCTGGCTGAGTGATTCTTACCTGAACTAAACTGTGTAATAAGTGGAGCATGTCGACAGTGTCTTTACATTTCTCATTGACCTCGGATCAGCAGCAATTCCTCTTGATCCCCGATTAAACTGTGTTTGATTACGGCTGTGAAAAAATCAAGATAAAGAGAAATTAGCTCAACCGGTGCTAGCACCACACTGGATTTATATCCCACATGATGTGTACGAATATATAGGACTATGAATACATCGTATACTGCTCAGTGGCAGCTGGTGACTTCTCTTCTGAGGGCGTGTTGCTCGTCATGTCAAAATATGTGTTTGGTGCATCCTGTGTGTTGCGTGTCATGTCAAAATATGTGTTTGGTGCATCCTGTGTGTTGCGTGTCATGTCAAAATATGTGTTTGGTGCGTCATGCGTAGGGATGGGTATCGTTAAGGTTTTAACGGTATTACTACTCTTACCGGTACTGCTTAACGGTCCGGTGCTTTAACGGTATTCTTATCGGTAATTTGGCCAATGTTAACATTTGATCACGAACCTATGTTCACATGATTAAGTTAATTATGTGTCTGCATTTCATTATTACAAATTAATTTCTGGATATCATTTCTAAATATTATACATATATTTATAAATGCACCAGCGTGAAAGCTGCAGAAAAAATACTCTAAATAGGATATTTAGGCTAAATAAATGTTTACATGCTGATTTTTCTTTATTTGGGATTTTAAAAAGAAGTAGAAAATATGTTGAATGCATAACGTTCAGCATTTCTCCCAAAAGAAATCAACAGAATTTCAACGTAAGGTAAGCAAACCAATTAGGGAGATTGTACATTTATTTTAAATGACGTGAACATTTTTTTGATTTTAGCATACATGCCTGACGTTGATGCGGCAACCACCAGAGATGATGGTTGAATTTTGCAGGATGCGACCTTCTAAGGACGTATTTTAAGACCGATTGCGTCACAGCAGTGCGACTTGAGGCTGTGACTTGTGTTAATATTATTCTGTTTATGTTGCGTATTTCTAAGGTTGATTAATTTTATATACTGTTGAATAGTTTAATCTACATCAACGTGTCATATTTTCTAAAATAAATGAATATTTTTCTGATTCCATATTTATTTAAATAAGTCAGAAACGTCTCCGCTGTGTCCTGCTGACAGGCGCGGTGGGCGCGTGCAACAGGTGACGCAAATTATAGGTCCTCCGAGGGTTAGACTGTCTCATTTCAGTTCTCTTCGCGGACTTCTGAGGCTGCCACCTTGAAAGACAGAGTGCTCCCCTTTTAAGGTTGTATGCTTAGAAGGTCGCAGCCCTTGAATTGGGACACAGCTTCTTTCTGCACGTAATACACTTTTGAAAGATGCTTTGACAGATTGCTTGTGTTTCCGCCCTTACATGCAAACATCTTGTTGCACTTACCTGTATGACAACGAGCGTTGTCTGCATCAACTCTAGTGAAGTATAACCACACTTTTGAATGTTTTGCTCTATCCGCCATTGTCACTCTTTGTATTAAGCGGTAGTTTTCGTGCTGTTATGCGTGTGCGTGCGCCGCGCTCGTTGTTGTGGTTGTGTTTGACAGACAGCCAGCCTCCGTGGCGCGCATGAGAGATCTCGCAGATCTCACAGACAAACGTCTTAATCGCAAATTAGAAATATTTGGTGAGATAAAATGTGCACGAAAACATTATTAAGCAAGAAAACATAGTACATTTATTTATTTATTTTCTCCAGGACCGATAGCAGAACCGATAGCGTCAGATCTTACTGATACTACGGTCTTTCATAATTTAGCCCCGGGGCCAGTTTAATACCGGGTTTCGGTACCCATCCCTAGTCATGCGTGTTGCTCGTTGTGTCAAAATATCTGTTTGGAGTGTCATGCGTGTTGCTCTTCATGTCAATATATGTGTTTGGAGTGTCATGCGTCTTGCTCGTCATGTCAAAATGTGTGTTCGGAGTGTCATGCTTGTTTCTCATCAAGTCAAAATATGTATACGGTGCGTCATGCGTTTTGCTCGTCATGTCAATATATGTGTTTGGAGTGTCATGCGTCTTGCTCGTCATGTCAAAATATGTGTTCGGAGTGTCATGCTTGTTGCTCATCAAGTCAAAATATCTGTTTGGAGTGTCATGCGTGTTGCTCGTCATGTCAATATATGTGTTTGGAGTGTCATGCGTCTTGCTCGTCATGTCAAAATATGTGTTCGGAGTGTCATGCTTGTTGCTCATCAAGTCAAAATATGTGTTTCGGTGCGTCATGCGTGTTGCTCGTCGTATCAAAATATGTGTTCGGAGTGTCATGCGTGTTGCTAGTCATGTCAAAATATGTGTTCGGTGCGTCATGCTTTTTGCTTGTCATGTCAAAATATCTGTTTGGAGTGTCATGCGTGTTGCTCATTGTGTCAAAATATGTGTTCGGTGCATCATGTGTGTTGCTCGTCATTGCAAAATATGTATTCGGTGCGTCATGCGTGTTCCTCATAGTGTCAAAATATGTGTTTGGTGCATGATGCGTGTTGCTCGTCGTGTCAAAATATGTGTTCGGTGTGTCATGCGCATTGCTCGTCATGTCATGTGTTTGGTGCCTCATGCGCGTTGCTCATCATGTAAAAATATGTGTTTGGAGTGTCATGTGCGTTGCTTGTCATGTCAAAATATGTGTTTGCAGTGTCATGCGTGTTGCTCGTCATGTCAATATATCTGTTCGGTGCGTCATGCGTGTTGCATAGTATTCGAAAAATATTAGCCGAAAAGTACAGAGATGACCTACTGCTTCCGGCAAGATACCGAAGTGTTTATTTGATGGAAACTTGCTATTCGGTGATCCCTGGAGAGGAGTTATCCAATGAAGAAGAAAATAGAGGGGCGTTGTTCAAAAATCCCCGAAAGCTGTAATGCGGCTCTAATCAAATCAAATTCTGTACATATATTAACAGCTGTCCCTTGTGGTTAAATTGTGCTTGTTAAATGTCATTAATGACTAACTTGTTGACGATGTATGTCACGTGATGTATCAACATTGCCGATCTAGTTCATCGTAATTTATTCATACTATAAAGTACTGTTTAAACGGTCTATGATTAATTCAGTACCTACTATATGCGATTTCGAACACAGCCAACATCAGGCCGATTTTGGCACGATCCATTCGACATAGGATGTCATGGGGATTTGTAAAAGATAACTGGCCTCAGAATGCAAGAACCAATCATTTTATCTTGTAAAGCGTGTATCTGTTTTATCTGTCACACTGAGAAATAGAAGCACAAACGAATAGTGGAATTATACAATGGAGCAATGGTTTGTGGAGATATACTTTTACGTTTATAATGTTTGTTTACGCTCTTGTTTCTGGACGTCATTCTTGATGACATCACGCAGCAAATGAGGATTAGTCAGATGTTGTCTTACGTTTCTTATTGACAAAAATTAAGAAATCAAAATCACATGATCTGACACAGTGGCTATTGTGCAAGATGATAATAAAGTCTGACTGTGGCGTAAGACTGCTCTGAATGCTTAACATCATGACCTGGCAGCTTCCCATATTAACAATGCATACTATTTACTCAGTAACATTTGAAAGTACTTTTTATGACATATAGGCACATCATATGAAGCCCCCTTCATGCATGATACATTTGTTACGTGCACCAACATGAGTTTAGGAGAAATGAGAAACATCTGCATTATTAACTCTGAATTGGTATTGTATATATATCCAGTCACAAGCCTTCAGAAGGAAAGAGATATTCTGCAGTGCATCTGCGAGATAAATACCTCCCTGGCACCAAAACAACTCGCTCTTGATTTATTTTGCTAGCCTTTTTTCAAAGCAATCCAATAGACGCTCATAGCTAAGAGGGGTGTTGTGGATAAACAAAAGACTTGCCCTCTTTTATTAGCAAAACACAGCACCAGTCAATAAAGCTAAGATGTTGTGACTTGAGGACGGATCTTCATACACATGTTGTCTCAAAGCACAAAGTCTTTTATGTTGCTGTCAGAGGGAAACAGCCGAATGCTACTAAGGGGATTACAGCGCACAAAGCATAAAAACATGAGAAATGGTATGTGGATATGCATTATAGCTGTTGCCCTCTCGGCTGTAACCCCTGCTGAGACATTAGAAACACAATTTTGGGGGGTTAGTGAAAGCAGAGCGGGGATTGCTGGTTATATATCAGTGGTAGTCTGGAATCGACTTGAATTAAAGGTCTTGTGACCTCACAACAAAGACATAATGTTAAAGTCAGCGGCTTATTTTTAGACTGTCCTGCTTTTTATGGTCGACAGATATGAAATCACTTGATGAGTGCTGTTTTCTAACCTGTGTTGATGTATTTCATAGAAAAAAACAGGCTATATACTGTAGATGTAGTCAAATCAAAGATGTAACATCATTTGCTAGTTTTTAGGGTTAGGTGTAATGGGGGAGAGAACATTTATTTGTAATTTGAAACAAAAATCTTGTAGTAAAGTATTGTAGAAATATAATCATTTATAAAACAATTTTTAAACTGAATTATTTAAAAATAATTTCGCTTTTTAGAGATTAAATCTTTCATTTACAAACCTTTGTGTGGTTTCAAAACTGTATAAATGTGTTTGTTCTGAAGAATACAAATGTAGATATTTTGAGAAACGTTAATAACCAAACAGATCTGGGGCACTATTCACATCCATAGCATATTTCCTTCTATGAAAGTCAACGGGGCCCCAGATTCACTTGGTTACAAAAAAAAATCAGAAATTTAGTAACAACTTGAGGGTGATTAAATGACAGCATTTTCATTTTTCGGTATACTTACTCTTTAACATGACCTAACAATTAACAATACTTTTATAGCATGTATTAATCTTAGTTATACCACAAGGCCTTTTAATGCTTTACTCTGATTGGTTGAGAACTGTTCCACAGGTATGCACAAAAATGAATAAATCCTGTAAAATATATTGTATATTACTGGTTAATGTTAGCTATTGTTTAAACTAATGTTAGTAAATGAGACTTCATTTGTAACTGTGCGTTCACACCGTTAAAGTGGCCGGAAGTCATTCATTTTCGATGAATCTCTGGCGATGTACAGTGTGAGCATTGAGGATAGTTGAAATCAGCTCAACTTTATGGTAATGAGCTATGGCGCAGTTCGGCGGCAACCAATCGGAGGGCGGAAACGTTCGGCAGCAACCAATCGGAAAGTGGAAACCTCAGATTGAGAGGATTCCAGATAATTTATTCGAGACTCGGTTTCCAGATGTACCATAATTATTGTATTTGTACCATAATTTTGACCTCTGTATGATGTACAATCAATAATGAAAAAAATCCCATAATGTACGATAATTTCCACATTTTGTGACACTTCAAATGTTTGTTGATGTTTGTTGTTGCAATCATAGGGCTTCTATACTTATTGATATATCTGTTGATCCTACGTCTATCTTAATTGTGAGGAGAATGCAAATGCGTGTAACGCATGTCTTCTATCACTTGGTTTTGGCTAGAAGGGATACAGCTATGGCCTAAATCTCGCATGATGTTAGGTTTAGGGTTAGGTTTGGGGTAGGATTAAAACAGCAGTCATTCAGTGAGATTTCGGCAGTTGCATTGCAAAAAAATATTTTTAAGAAAAAAAATTCTTAGTATTTTTGTCTTGTTTTCAGTCAAAATATCTAAAAATTCTTAAATAAAGATGCTTTTTCTTGATGAGCAAAACGTCCCAGAAAATAATTCTAGTTTTTTTTAGACCAAAAATATTAAATTTAAGTGATTTAGTGCATAAAACAAGCAAAAAATCTCATTTTCTAGAATTTTTCTTGAATTTTGTTTTTAAGAGAAATGTTCGTTTTTTTTTTTTTTTTTTTTTTTTGCTTGTTTTATGCACAAAATCACTTTAATTTGATATGTTTGGTCTAAAAACCAGACTTATTTTCTTGGGTCGTTTTGCTCATCAAGAAAAAGCATCTTAATTTAAGAAATTTTTGATATTTCTACTGAAAATAAGAAAAAATACTAAGGATTTTTTGCAGTGTGCTGTTTCCCTTCTTGCCACAACTCCATCTCTTCTTACGTTATGTCTTCCAATCATCGTTGAGAACGACTCTTTCTTTTTTCCATTTGTTTTGACTCTCGGATTAAAGTACACTTAATCATTTATCTACTGGGAAAATCAACAGGCTCAAAAGTTGTTTGTCTAGATAAAATAGCTGTATTTTGCACATTTGACAATAATTTTCTTCCACATGCCATAATTTTGAGGTTCTGGTACAATACTTAAACATTTCCAATCTGACAACACTGATTCGCATGTCGGAGCATCCTCTACTCTTTACCTATAGCGTTGTTGGCAGCCAGAGCTTTTTTTTTTCGGTTGCGGTGTGAACACACAGTAAGGTGTTACCTGTTTTGTTTAGTATAGGCATACAAGAAAAATGTTACAAATTGACACAAAGCCTCCTCTGGAGTTTAGATTTTGTTTAGAGTGTTGTGTTACTGTGTAGATCACCAACCCAAATTGACAACATTTCCACAGATGGACAAGCAGTTATTAAATCAGTTTCTGTCCAAGTGCTGTACAGCAGTTAACCCCAACACAGGTTTTACAAATGCACAGTGTAAAATCATTTCTAGAGTTAATAACCCTGGGTAAAGTATGAACAATGTTAAACAGAACAAGATAATTTGGAATTATTATGTAGAATAATAATTTCAAGTGTACAAAAAGCTCATTTATGTTCTTTATTAACAAATGTTAATCAGCCAGCTCACGAGAATCTGGTACATCATATTCCATATTCCGTTTGGACAAAAACAAAACAACACAACACAAGAGCCGCCGCACCTTAACATATGCACAAGCCCACTAAAAGCAATTACATGATGTTGGTTCTACTGTTCCACCATTGTTCTTGCACAGTAATTCCAAACACACCTGCAATCTTTTCCTTCCTGCATCACAATTCCCACAGTTCAGATCTGAGGAGTATGAAAGGCTGAGCACAATGATGTAATTACTTTTCCAGGTTCTCAGGATGGTCTAAAAGGAAGGAAAACACTGGAGCATTGCGAAAGAGGAAGGCAGCGTTCCGACCTTTTTAAAAGCAAATCTTAAAGGGAAAATTGCAGGATTACTATGGCATATTATGTAATGTGGCACCATCTTATAAGAAAAAAAATCCACAATAAGTGTCCGCTTCGATCTGTTTTCTGTGTCAGTAGAGCAGTCATGCAAATAATCCATGGACAACAACAATAGCCATGTGTTAAATGCATGATTGTGGTTTCCCAGCCATGAAACCTATCATATGTCCTCACGCCCACCCCACTTTAAAAGCCATAGCAATACATAAACAGCCTTATAAAAGCCCACCCCAGATTTCGTAACTTCCTTTGTTTTAATGTGGTGGGTTTCCGGTGGTGCTGCAACATCAGTGGGAAAGTTTCCTAAAGTGTACTGGGAAGCCACAAAACATTGGAGTCTGCATGGCCAAGCACTTTTTTACTCCACTTTGTCAAAAGCCGAGTGGTGACCACTGCTCTCAAAGCAAAAGTGCCCTTGTCTAAAGTTGACATGGTGAAGTATGTCAAATGGACTCTTTGTCTTCATTCCCCTCAAGTGGACCTCTAAAAATGGCCGTCATTAGCATTCATCGCCCACCAATCTAACTGCGCTGAAATAGACCATGAAAGTCTCACAGGGCTGATGGACTGCTAATGTAGACACCCAAAGACACTGCTAACCCACTGTGCTACAAATATTTGAATTCAGCATCGGCCCTAATATGCCCAAAGTGCCTTTACTGCTACAGGAAACATGGGCCATTTGAAATTCCAATGTGTTCTTGGTTTGTTTTAGGTGAGCAATGGAGATCTGGAACAAGCTGTTACTGTATAGACATTTTATAGGTTATTAATATTAAATAATAAAACATTAGGCATTAGGGAAATGGAAAGTGGTGTCAAGTTATCATATGTAAATTAAATGGCATGTTTTGCATATTTTATTGTTTTGTAAAAAAGTCTTTACAGGCAGTCTGATAAAATGACTACTGGTAGAGGATTGCATTAGCAGCACAAAAAGGTCTTGGGTTCGAGACCCAGAGACCACACATATTGATAAACATGTATACATTGAATGGAAAAACGCGCCGTGTTAACCAATCAGGAGCTTGCTCTAGTAGTGACGTGATCACAGGTGGCGAGCGGAGTCGCAGAAGCCCCTCCCATGACGTGAATTTCCACGTGAATGTCTTGATGACTAGAATGACACATTCCTGAAGTGAGTAAACTCAAAATGTTCAAGCGGAAAACTAGACACAGTAGATGCAAATTTGACGCCTAAAACGCGGCTGGTGTGAACCCACAGTAAGACGCTTTGAATAAAAGCAGCTGCCAAATGCAAAAAGGTAAATGTAAATAAAAAGTTATGTTTATTGCACTGTATTAGGACATAATGTATTTAATGAACTGTTCTTTCTTGCATTCTTCACATTTTGTAAATATAGTTTGTCTACACTGTAAAAAACGCAGCATTTTTGTCAAAACAACATATATTTTTATTTTACTTTTACTTAAAGGGGACATTTCACAAGACTTTTAAGATGTCAAATAAATCTTTGGTGTTCCAAGAGTACGTATGTGAATTTCTAGCTCAAAATATCATATATATAATTTATTATAGCATGTTAAAATTGACACTTTGTAGGTGTGAGCAAAAATTTGCCATTTTTTTGGGTGTTCTTTAAAATGCAAATGAGCTGATCTCTGCACTAAATGGCGGCCCGTGGTTGGATAGTGCAGATTAAGGGCTGTATTATCCCCTTCTGACATCACAAGGGGAGCCAAATTTCAATTACCTATTTTTTCACATGCTTGCAGAGAATGGTTTACCAAAACTAAGTTACTGGGTTGATCTTTTACAAATTTTCTAGGTTGACAGAAGCACTGGGGACCCCATTTATAGCACTTAAACATGGAAAAACTCAGATTTTCGTGATATGTCCCCTTTAAAAAAATAAGTTATTATGTCAACAGTTAAAGTAGTAGCTTGACTTTCAAAACCAAATTGTTTTAATGTTTCATGCTGCATTTTTTACAATGTAGGTTTTTTTCTATGCATCCATATTATTTACATACTGTACCTTATACTGGTAACAAGTTACTGATTTTTAAATTTTCAAAAAAACTGTTAACAGGTTATATGAACTATATATACAACAGTTGCTCAGTGGTTCATGTTGGTTGTCTACAAATCGGAAGGTTGGTGGTTCAATCCCCCGCTCCACCTGACCTGAAGTGTAGAGGTGTCCTTGAGAAAGACACCTAACCCCAGCTGCTCCCAGTGTGCTGGATGGCGCCTGGCATGGCTGACACCACTGTCGGTGTATGAATGAGTGAGTGAATGTGAGGCAAATAGTAAAGCGCAATGAATGACTATGGGTCTATTAAAGTGCTGTATAAATGCAGTCCATGTACCATACTGTAGTAATATCAAACATTTCTGTACATCATAAATAGACTATTGCATTAGATGATTCAATTGTAAACAGAAACTTGAAAATTGAAGTGGGTTTTAAATTACTCTGTCATTATGTTTTTTTTTTTTTTGTATGTGGGTTCGTCAAATTAATCTGGTTTCATGAATCAATCACAGTATTATTGCTGGAGAGCAATTTGATGCCAAAGCATTAGCGATACCAGGAGCATTGATCATGATGAAGCCTGGCACTCAACATTGTGCTTCTGCTGTAACAATACAACAAACTTTTCCATAGAAAACAAAAATGGTACTTGTCTCTACAAAACTAGCCAACAAAAAATTTTACCCATATGTCTTTGGCTAATTTTTTAACATTGGCCAGTTGGATTTCCACTCATGAGTCAGTCAGTACTCAGTTTTTTCTTATTAGTTTGTTCAAGATCATTAAAGACCATTAATTTTACTATGTTTTTACCTCAACTTAGATGAATTAATACATACCTATTTTTTTTTCAATGCGTGTACTTTAAATTTTTGTACAGCCCTTCTTGAATGTGTTAGCATTTAGCCTAGCCCCATTCATTACTATGGCTAGGGTGACCATATGTGTCATTCTTCCCAGGCACGACCTGGCCAGGATTTTGGGTGCGTCTTCCGGAAGTTGTATTTGTCAACCGCATACATATATATTACAGAAAAGCAACCATTACATTTTAAGGTAAGAATGAAACTACAATTTTGGGCCCTATTTTAATGATCTGAAACGCAACTGCGAAGCGCAAAGCGCAAGTGAGTTTGTGGGCGGATCTTGGGCGCTGTTGCTATTTTCCCGGCTGGAGAAATAACTCTTGCGCCAGGCGCAAATCAATAAGGGGTTGGTCTGAAGTAGGTTCATTATTCATAGGTGTGGTTTGGGCGTAACGTCAAATAAACCAATCAGAACGCTATCCAACATTCCCTTTAAACGCAAGGGCGCAAGTTCCATGGCGGGTTGCTATTATTAT
Source organism: Paramisgurnus dabryanus (assembly GCF_030506205.2). Classification (NCBI taxonomy): domain Eukaryota; kingdom Metazoa; phylum Chordata; class Actinopteri; order Cypriniformes; family Cobitidae; genus Paramisgurnus; species Paramisgurnus dabryanus. The sequence continues at coordinate 9,487,883 of NC_133358.1, read as the reverse complement.
GACGGATTTACCAGGCGCATGCCAGGAGCGGTTCACAGCCGAGGAGACCGACGTTCTTGTAAGAGCAGTCAAAGACAGAGAAGTTCTTTTGTATGGGGATAGGAGAAACCCGCCCAAATCAGCGTAGGTTAAACAGGCGTAAGAGGAAATAGACACAATTGTCTCATCAGCTGGCATCCCCAGGACGTTGCAACGCAAGCGCTACAATGATGTCAGGAGACGGGGGAATCCCAAGCTAGCCAGCATAAATCGGGCACGCCGTGTAACGGGAGGTGGATCTGCCTCTACACAGGACCTGACGCCAGCAGAGGACATCGCTGCGTCCACCCTCACCGCTGAAAGCCAAGAAACGCAAGCAGTCCAACCCCAAAGGACACTTATAAATCAAGTTCATATACATTAAGGTTTCTTATGAAAACATTTTAATTATTATTTACATAAAATAAACGTAATACAGCCACACAACAAGCTTATTAAAACATTTTAATCGTTATTTGCATGAAAAATTTTAACGCAGCCACACAATGAATAAAACTATCACCACAATGCTCACCACAATGATTTCCCTTATCTCATGTGTTAATATTTTTTAGTGTAACAATTTATGATTTGCAAAAATAACTGTTGCATCTGTGTAGATTAGAAAAACAAAGAGTCAAGCATGCGTCCTTAAAATAACATAATGAACAACGCGCAACGCGCCACTGACTTTAGACTAGTTTTTTCTGGTCAGTGGCGCAATTGTTTTTTGAAACTGCAAAATAGCATCAGGGATGGTTTGCGCCGGAACACGCCTCCTTTTTTGCGCTGAATCGCCCAGGGAGCGCAAGTTCTGGGCTTCATGCTTCACTGACAAACTCAATTGCGCTGGGTGCAAGATAGGGCCCACAGCCTTTAACCTGAATTTCTCTGACAGGGTCACAAGTTGTCTAAATTTGTTTTTTTTTTTTTAAAGTTGGAAAGTTCCTGTTAGAGTCAAATGTTTGTTCAAAACCTAAATACAATAGATAGTTACAAAGCTGCTCGGCTTAGCAACCATCACTAAGTTCTTCTCCTTGTATAAATCATAGAAATAAATCCATGCCCTCCAGAACGTCCCGCTGGTTTCTCACCCCACTTTTCCTTTCACACCCAACTAAAGTCATGTTCTCACTCTCAGTGGGGTTCATGGAGGCATGGTGCTAGCATTGATTTGACTTATTTTTAAGGTTGAGAGTCCTTGGACATGAGCTTTTGAACTGCTGCCATCCCTTATGCTGGTTAAGAAAGCGATTATCCGCTGTGTTTGAGAATCCTCAGGCAGTATGACAGCTCTGCAGATGCTGTACAGTATGTAAGGAGGATCACATAACTGCAAGACTGTAATATTGTCACGCCATATTGTGTTCTACACACCCAACAGTGATGGGATGTCACCTAAACCAGACCCTATATTTGGACATTTGGACAGAGCCTGTATCAATTTATGTTGGATCCAACACAGTGATGTTTCTGTAGAAGATGTTGTTTAGAACCAATATGACTTTTCTTTCATTAGACACAACAGGATATTTTTGGAAGAATATTTACTCTTCAACTTTTACTTCACCTCAGTATAGCAACATATTATAACAAACATCAAGAGGATACTCTAAAACGCGCTTTAAACATCCAATTAGGGACCTGCAAGAGCAAAAACAACGTTCTATCAGCAATGAATCCGAGGCCAACAAATTTCTTGTAATGGCATATTAGGCATTCTCCCAAAACAGACTTGCAAAAAAGTTCCCAAAATAATTTGGACATGAGAGTTCGCACTGTTCTTCGCTTCCGGCGTCTCAGTGCTCTTTCTGTGTGAGGGGCTATTAGGGTTTAATTGTGAGTGGCCTGGGACAACCCAAAGAAGAGTGCAAGTGCTGTCCAAACCACAGCCAGATGCAGTGGTAATGCTTGGCACCGTTTGGCTGTTCTCTCCTTTCTCTCATTTTTTATCTCCAGTTTGTTAATATAAAAGAGTTCTAACTCAACATGAGACAAATAGAAAAAGATGAGCCATTATAAAAGCCTTTAAATGCATACCTGTGACTATACATTTTATTTTAATGTGGTTGGCAACATGTACGTTTACTTGTACTTTTTAAAGAAATAAATCAGAATTATAAGTTTGGTCCATTTGTGCGAAAGACACTTGTGGCAGAACATAATGTGCACATAAATGGTGCATCCCAATTCAAAAGGCTTCATCATCCGAAGGGCGTATTCGAAGGGCAATTACATCACCTCGTCTCAATTCGGAGGCTCCATCATATATATAATATATAATATTCCAACATGTAAGCAAAAAAATTGCTTGCTGGGAAGCCTCCAGATGCGGCCTCAAAATGTGTCCTTCGTTTCCCGTGAAACATCAGATGGATCCTTCACAGCCTTGGCTATCCCAAGATTCAATGCGTGCCTGTGACATCTGGGTATATAAAAAAATGTATAACTGTAGTTTCACAAGTTTGCATTAATCAATAGGGAATGAGATAAAGCATATTTGGGACTGTCCAAGGGGAGGGCTCTGAGCTCGGAATATTACCCCGAACCCAAAGTACTGCCCCCTAGCCTGGTTAAGTTTTTGATAGGGTTTGTTTCCAAATAAAAAGAAAATGTCCTACTGACCTTCATTTCTATTTTGATTATATTGTAAACTTCTTAATAAACCTCAAACAAACATGTATACATTTATTGTGTCCTCCTCACTTTCTTTACTGTAGTTCACTCTCACATTCCTGCCTAAAGGCTCATTATGCATCTCATTATGCAAGTCTTTTGTTTTCTTAGCTGTCAATCAATCCTTCTCGCATATGGCCCTTTTAAACAAAAAGTGTCTTACAATTTCAAAATCAATATATTGCTTTATGTGAATGAGTAGGCAGAATGATTTTTACATCATTTTAAAGAAAAAACTCTAGACTACTAGATGTTTAGTATGGGTTTTGTGGACTTATATCAGTGACTTAAACATTTTGCTTTTTTAAAAACCATACATAAAATTTTTCTCTCAAAAATACAAACATGTACATACATGTAGCTCATATAATATTGTAGCCCAGTTTGTGCTGACACAGTGTTATGAGACACTTGCCATTAATATGTTTAAAGCAACTGCAAAAAGACCAAATGTAAGAGCATGTCAGAACCTTTGCCAGTGTCCCAAATGGACCCCAGAGGGTTAAAACCAGACCATTCTCAGTAGTAACTGAGTTATAGTCTTGCAAAGCTTCATAGACAAATCATTTCCAAAGGGGCGTCACCAACGGACCTCGCTAAAATGCCTCTGGGCGCAATTGGATAGACCTAAAACCAATCACAGCGATGAAGGGGATGACGTATGCACCACTACCAGAGGGCTCACCACTCTTGCTAAGACCCATTCATTTAGCCACAAAGTTGCAAGCTGGTACATCAGACTTTTGCCGAAACCAGTCGGTAAGACAGCGATAACATGTTTTTTAGATATGAAGGGTTCGGGTGTTGTTCTTTGCTCGGGTTTTAACGAAAAGGAAAAGACGCAATAGCTGATTGAACAAGTGATGTTTCACAGCGGCATCCATCTGTGTAATGTACAAAATCTGCTTTACCGCTGCTGCTGTGCTGTCGTCATCATGTAAAGCCCGCCTCAACGTTTCTGATTGGTGCCGCGATTTCTCGGCATTAGAAATGGGCTTGAATGGCCTCTTTGTCAGACTGCTTTCAGAGCAAATCTAAATTTACCGGAAGTTGTCTGGGTTTTCCCAGGCTACTGGCCCCCTTTAAAGAGTAACTAAACCCCTGGTCAGAGCCTGACTCCACCCACTGCAATATTTGAAAAATGCAAGAAAAGTGGGCAGATCCCAACGGAGATAGAGGGGACTAACTAAGTGTGTGGTGAGATCGTAACAAGGGCGTGGTGAGCTTGAACCTGCTTACGTCATGAGTTATTTCTTGGAGCCAACATCCAATAGGAAAATACAACTGCAGTATCCACCGTTCAACCTGAAGAGGGCAGCACTCAGACGTTTTTACACCATATATTGTAGTATTGAAACACTTTATATCCAAATGTCAAAAAACTTACTAAAATCAATGAACAGCACTAATAAAGTATCATTCTTACAGATCATTAACTAAAAAAAGTTGGTTTAGGGTTTAGTTACTCTTTAACTAGGATAGATGTACTAGCTGAGCTTGGGGCAATGGGGTGGAGGAGGAACTGTCACGGTACAGATGGCTATTTATAGACACCTCATCACATTAATTGGTTGGATTACTTGACCATGCTCCTCCTGAATTTAATTAAATAAACTTGTATATTAGTGTATATTTTGCAAATTAAAGGTCGTTTTCGCTGTTTTCCTATTATAAATGATATTTTAATGATGTGAATTAATATAATTGCTGTAATACTGTGCATGTTGTGTTTTACTTTTGTATACTTTAGTTTAATCCACATCAATGCATCATATTTTCTAAAATAAAAGAAAAAAAAACTGGCTCCATATTTATTTTTAAAAGACTAAAACGGGCCAGTCGGTGGGAACAGCAGGTGAAGCAACTGCCCCCATAGGCTAGATCGTCTAATTTCAGTTATCTTTTTAAAGACTCCTCGCCTTAAAAGTCTTCATCCTTCGAAGGATCAAACCTTAGTAATTGGGATGCAGCCAAAGACACCAGGCAAAGGCTTTTTTGCAGGAGAGTCTCAGCTAATGAAAACAGTTTCAAACTAAACACAATCGTCAGATTCTTTATAGGATTTAATATTTGTGAGTGATTTTTTACCCACAGTAGGGATTTGCTTTTTTAAAGGATTCAATAATAGTAATGACATCTAGTATGGAATGAGTTGAAAGAAACATTTCTGGTTTAGTCTAGATAGGTACATAAGACAATAAAGGTTGTAAAACAATATTGCACAGGGCCTGAAGTGGCTTTTCGCTTTAATAATCTCTTATTCAGTCCGACTTCTTGGTATACACATAACCACTTTTTTATTTTCCCCCTGTTCTGTTCACCTCAACATTTTGGACAATAGCAATGCAGTAAGTTACTATAAATATTTCATTACGCTCTGCAGGGCAGGAAGATTATACCCTCTTTCTGACACATATTTGTAATGACATCGGAATACATTGGCAAAAAATCTACAGACAGATGTTGGGCATGAAATATTGATCCTATAAATCGTAACCTGGTTTCCTCGCGCACTATACAAGCCCGCACCGAGTTGTCTATTATTAATGACGAATGCGTTCTTCTGCGTTACTTTTGATTTGTTATATAGCTGCTCGGCTATTTTTTCTGCGCGTGTACATAATAAATGAGAGGCCTATGAAAAAGCAAACTCAGGTCTCTTCTGAAGGATGAATGGGTGAAATCTGTCTGTATCTGGCCCTTCGAATGGAGATGGCTTTCGCTGTAAAGATATGCAGGAATGGAGATGTCTACGGCGATTCTGCCAACGCTGTCTCAGCTGTGAGACCGCCAGGTTCCTCCCACTGCTCTGGCACAAATAAAAGGGAATAATATGCCCTCTGTGCATGAACAGCATATTAATTCAAACAAAAGTGCTCTTTTATCTTGCACCGTTTTAGCCGGGAGAGAAAGTTACCGAGCCGGATTCCATTATGTGCATTTATAAAAATCTGTAGAAATGAGATTTAGCATCTGTGTCTTATTATGCTTTGTTATAATTGTTATAAATGGATAAAATAATTATAAAGACATGGTTGTGCATTAAAACAAATTTTTATTTAATTTTATATTTTGCTTTATCAAAAGGAAGCCAAGGTTTGAAATGAAACAAAACTTGACCAAAAACTAGTTTTACATTTAGCTTGATTTTGTGAGTGTACATAAACAGGCCTCAACCTGTTCACATAAGCCTCTTTTTATGTTTTATTATTGGGTCTAAACTGAGATACAGTTGTATAATCCACACTGCTTTCTGTTGTAAAGAAAACAACTCAAAAGGGAAGTACAATTTCTTTGAATCACTATCAAAACTTTACCTGCCCAAATGACAAATGCAATTGCCAACAATGGATTATTTGCAACTGATGCCAGTTTTTTTTTTTAGAAAAGCTGCAAATAACTTTTTTTTTCTCAACAGATTTTGTATGAAGATGAAGTGATTAAATGGAGTGTTGTTCATAAAAGCAATGACCATGGCATGCAGTAGAGTCTCATAAACTATGCCGCATTATTATTATTACCTGTCGTGCAAATTGGCCATCATGTCCAAACTACAGTATTATATTTTTTCCATGTGTTTTACACAGTTTAACAGCCGCCTGTCCATGAAAAAAGTTTCTTTACCTACTTAAAGCAAATGTTTGTGATGGTAAAATTAAAATTCTTCAATAATATTGATTACTAGCAAACTAAATATAACATTTTTTAGTTGATCAGTAATACAAGGTATTCATATTATACTTTTTTTTTATTGAACACAAAAACTTAGTGTTACATTTCTTGGGGTAAAGTTACAATTTGTGCCCCTTCCAAAATATGTAATTCATCCTGGCGCCACCAATGACATTACAGAACACATTGGGGTTGGCACAAATGTTAGTCCTCTCTGCTAGTGAATTCATATTTCATATTATTTTGCCTGGGTCATGTTTTCTTGAGTAGTTTTGTTCAAGGTTTAAGGGTCGGTCATGTCACACAACCTGTCCATTCTGGCTCCTACCAAGTGACACCAAAGTTCCTCAGAGTCTGATTGGAAGCTGCTAAGAAATTTTTGCTATACTAACACTGCACATGTCTGTGGTTATTTGCATTTATTATTTTCATTATGCATTGCTATTTCACTCAATTCAATTCATAACCCAGATCTCAGACATGCACTAGTTTATGTTCATTGCTTCAACATCCTACACAGTCTCACGGAGGTTCGTGATATAGTCACGTAAATGTTGGATTCTTTTTTTCGTGATATTATCACGGATTTCTGCGTTTTTTCGTGATTGTATAACGAATCTCTGTTTTCATGTGATTATCACGTATTTGTAACTCAACTGCTTTTTCCTATTTTCAAACCATTGTCGCTATAGGGTAAGATTTGGTGTTTGCATTAGATTGTCACTTTGTATATTAGTTTATACTATTTTTTTTTTATTTATTGATTAAAGTTTAAAGTTTTTTATATGTCACCTGGCATTAGGGTTAGAGTTGGGTTTGGGTAAGGATGTCATTTTATGTAAATCTAACCCTAAACCAAAACGACTATGGTAAGAAAATAGGACAAAACAGTTGAGTAAAAAATACGTGATAATCACACGAAAACAGAAATTCGTCTATATACGATCAAGAAAAAAACGAGAAAATTTGTGATAATATCACAAAAAAATAATCACAAATGTATGTGACTATATAACCAAATTTCGTGAGACTGGGTTGCAACATCAAGCTGACATCCAGCAGAGTTGGGTGCACACCAAAAAAAAACTAATGTAAAAGCACCATTAGGGCCCTATTTTAACGATCTAAGCGCAATGTCTAATGCGCGCAGCGTAACGTCTAAATGGGTGTGCCCGAATCCACTTTTGCTAATTTAATGACGAAAAAAATGGTTTGAGCCCCGAGCGCATGGTCATAAAGGGGTGGTCCTTTTGTTTAATGAGTAATGGTAGTATTTTGGGCGTAACATGCAGTAAACCAATGAGAGTCTCAGCTCTCATCCCCTTTAAAAGCCAGTTGTGCTGGCGCTATGTCTAACCCCTATTTAGATGACAGACTTTGTAAACTGAAAAACTAAGCGGAGGAAGAAGATCCCCAGTTTAAGATTTATGTTAAATAATTGTGTTGTTTTTCACTTGTATTGAAATTGTTATTTTTTATTAAAACCTTTAAAACCCGTTTTCTTTTAGTCATTGAAGTAAAAAAGCAGGCTTGTAATTGCTTTAAATGTATGGCTATCCAATATCATCAAAAAATAATTTACAAGTATGTAAGAAAAGGTTTGTACTCTAAAAATACTTTATTTGTAATAAACAAGGGATAAAGAATTTACAAACGGCTCTCCGCACGTTTCAGCACTTGAACAGCGTCAGTTTTTTTTTTAGGCATTACTTAAAAAAAATTCTCATCTCACCATATCCACAGTTACAGAGTCATCATTTACAATAAATCCGTGAGGTAGCATTAAAAAAAAGAAAATCCTTTAATCTTTCATATTTAAAAGCGTTTTTGTGCTGCTGTGCATCTTTAAATTTACAAAAAACATATTGCGCCATTGACTTTAGACTTTAGACCAGGATTTTGTTGGTCAATGGCGTAGTCTATTTTAGTTGCCTCAAAATAGCAACGTGCCAACAATGCACCTGAACACACCTCGTTTTCAGACCAGAACGCCCATGGGCCCAAAAGGGGGCACAAATGCATTTGCTATTTAAACAACGTGGCGCTAAACGTGAAAATGATAATTGCGCAGGGTGGAAACTAGCAAAAGACACTTGTGTTGCGCATTGCGCTGCATTGCGGCGGGTGTAAGATAGAGCCCTTAGAGTCTGATTTCTCTACCTTAAAGGGACAGTTCACTTCAGAAACTTGTATTTCTGAAGTGAAATATTTCCTTGTTCTGATGAACATGGAGGAAGATATTTTGAGGAATGCATCCAAACCAATCAACAATCAAACCGTAGTAGGAAAAAAAGAATACTATGGAAGTGAATGGGGCTCATGAACATTCATCAAAATATCTTCCGTCATATTTATCAGAACAAAGAAATGTATACAGGTTTGTAACAACATGATAGTGAGTAAATGATGACAGAAATTTCATCTTTGGGTGAACTATCCCTTTAAACAACTTAAACCGTTTAAGTTTTGATAATAGTTTGTCTTTTGATTGGTTCTGCATTCTGCAATGTGCGCCACTGCCGTTGGGTTTAATGATGGTGGGAAATGCATGGAGGAGGCGATGGGCTTAATTGGCATGCAGGGAAAGTAAACGTTCTCACTCTGTTGATCAGACGAGCAGCGGGGCATGACAGGCATACAGTATCTCATAGACTTCATTAGAGCCGCGGCCTGAGCCGTGAGGGGCCGCAGAGGAAGCCAAGGGGGTTGTGGGTACTACACAGTCTATGCTAAGCAGTCTGGGACGAGTGCCTGCGATTCCATATCTGAGCAACTGCATGAAAATAAGACAGGAAACCTGAGATGCTTTTAATTCATTTTTATGTGGGGATTATTATCGGAAACCGCTGCACGTGGATAATAAACTGTTGAGGTTCACGCAGTGAAAATCTACAATGGAGACAAATTTGTCTAAGTGGGTTTTGAAGAAATGTGCAGTGATTTCTGCTCTTGATAAACAGGGCAACGATTTGTCTCCTTTCTTTGGCTTCTGCCTTCTTAATTTAACAAATGTGACTTGTATTCTGCATGGATCATTAATTCTCAATGCTTTCAGGGGGCTTTTAAGCATACAGAGATTGAAATGAATAACATAAACAAGTCTGACTGAGTCCAGATTTGCTTTTTCAAACCGTTCTGAACCCGCTGCCCTCTCACTCACCGAAGACTTTTCATTCATGTTGACAGTTTTTTGAGGCCAACCCAAAGTGTACATAACACCTCTAGCCAGATGCGTCATGCATAAAAAACCCACACCTGTCATTGCTGAGTGAATGAAAATGTGCTGGCAATGAATTGTAAAATGTAAAGGCTGTAGAAATAACTTTCACGTGTGTAATCTTGCTATTTAATCAAATAAAGAATACATTTGTATTCTACTCCTCTTGCATGCTAAGAGGACACAGAATGAGCCAGTAAAATAAGTCTTGCATCCAGCTCGATCCAACTACCTATCCAACCCCCCACCACTGAACTGTCAAGCCTGCCCGCTACGTTAGCTGACTTCCCGGAGAAGGACGCTGATCTTCGGCTTGGTCAGCGCTTGCTGAGCTGGCCTTGCTTTGGCTGAGTTGTGGGGAGATGGATGTACTGATCACAGGCCTAATTATGCTGAACCATCAGCGGCCTGACCTCACTGAGTGGGCAAATCACCTTTCCAAATAGAGAAAGTGGCCGGGGAATTCTGCTGTTGTCTCTTTAGTGGCATAACTAATGGTATTGAGAATGAAAATGAGGGGCGCAAGTCAAGAGCCTGTTAAGACCTCTCAGCACTGAAGCAGGACTGGGAATACTACGATACCTGATGGGTCAAAATGTTTTAGCAAGGGTGAACACAATTTGTAAGACGCTTAAAGACTGGTAAACATTCAATGCAAAAAATGTATTTTGTGTATTTGGTATAATACAATGTGTTAACGTGGTTTTAGGGTTAAAAAACACATTATTTTCCACATTTTGTACATTTTTGTTGCACCAGATATCCCTGCCTTCCTTAAACGCCCTGTGTTCGCGATTCTAATCTAATCTGTACGTTGTGATTGGCCCCTTAATACCTTTGCTGTCAGCTTAAAAATGTGACGCTCCTTACCATGTTTGAATGATTCAGTCGCAATGCAATGCTGATCGATCAACTTTGCCAGCGCGGCAAAGGTAAGGATTCAAAAACATAAAAACCATGTCTGCATTTGTGATCGTACAAACAACAAACAACAAGTGCTACTCGTATTTGAGTCATGGTTTAGTCATAGGAAAATTATTTAAATATGAAAACATAGACTACTTACAGGGTATATTTCAGAAGCGGGCAGAATTATGATAATGACCGGCATGTCTACATTACCAATCCCAGGAAGTAAACTGTTGCCTACAATCCATGCGTTTGTTGTAGTCCATGAAAAGAGATTTACGTTGGAAACGATAACTCGCATCATCGTTTACTTTGGGATTTGTACCTTTTGCATATTGTTAACATGTACTAATACACACTGACACACCAAAGAAAATGTCAAATTGTTAGTCGGACCATAGTTGCTCTTTAAGGTGTTGCTAGGTGATTTCTACAGTCCTCTGGTTGATTGTTAACGTGTTGCTAGGTGGCTGCTAGAGTGCTCTGGTTGATGGTTTAAGTCCAATTTATAGTTGTGTGTAAGGTCTATGCCGTAGCTAGGCCGTAGGTTATCCATAGCCTCTGCATAGCCTGACGTACACCTCGCCAATTTTTTTACAGCGCGTCAGTTCTACGTGAACCGCAAGCACTGTGATTGGTCCACTAGGACCCCTCCCATCAGGTAAAAAACTGCATCATAGGTATTTCCGTTTGCAACGGTGAGAACAAAAATGGGTCAAGTTGAGGAGTGATTTAACGCAAACTGCAACATTAGTCGCTGTTTATTTACTTCCATCACTGCTGGTCATCTCAAAACATACACAACAAGTTGCTGTTTCTTCTTTGCTTGTGGGTTAAACTGGCCAAGCTTCTTCTTCATTGACGGTCGCACTGCTACTATGGTAACATGCGTGAATACTGCCTGCCAGTGGTCTGCATGCGTGTTTGCACCTCGACGAGGACGATGACGCAAAAGTATAAATGAAAACCGACGCGTAACCGACACCATCGCGGCTACGTCGTAGGACCTACACACAACTATAGCGAGCCCTTAAGGTGTTGCTAGGCAGTCATTAGAATGCTTTAGTCGTTTGTTAATGTGTCGCTAGGTGCTTGCTAGGGAGTTCTGGTGGCCTCTATTGCATCGCAAAGAAGTTGATGATGTGTTTGGGCAGTTCCTAGAGCAGGGTAGGCAATGTCGGTCCTGGAGTGTCCTGCAGACACAACTCTTATCAAACACACCTGAACAACTAATCAAGGTCTAAATAATCACCTAGGCTGTGTCCGAAACTGCATACTGTTCAGTAGATACTGAATCAGATGAAGTACTTACTGACTGTTAAAACAGTAGGTACTGTATAGCAGTGGTCACCAATCCTGGTCCTGGAGGGCTGGTGTCTCTGCAGAGTTTAGCTCCAACCCTAATCAACCACACCTGAAGCACCTTAATTAGCTGCTTCAAGTGTGTTTGATTAAGGTTGGAGCTAAACCTTGCAGAGACACCGGCCCTCCAGGACAAGGATTGGTGACCACTGCTGTATAGTATGAATCCTGGTAGTATGAATACGATTCGGACATACTACAACCGCCATGTTGATACATCATGTAAAATACGTCATCATCACGTCATGTCATACCAGCGCAAAAATGGCTGCATCGCTGCTTTCACCTTTCTTCTTCGTTGCATAACTCCGCTCCTGGGGCATCATGGGATAGTGAAGTGTCCATCGTATGCACGCTTCGAAATCTAACCAGAAGTAGTAGGTCATTCGGGTACTTTTCGCATACTGTTTTTGTAATACTACGTATTCGGACATACTACTCACCTCGCCTACTGCTTTTCTCCCTATTATATAGTATTGATGTAGGCAGTTTCGGACCAAGCACTAAAAACTACAAGTAGGCAAGGGTTTGTCAGGGTTGGAGCTAAAATCTGCAGGACTTTGGCACACCAGGACCGACGTTGCCAACCACTGTCCTAGAGTGTTGTTTATTATTGTTATAGCAATTTTTGTGTTATTTAATAAAGATCGTAAACCTAATCAGAATCTTTATAAAACTAATAGCACAAATCATTCATGTTCAAAGCAAAAAATCATGACAAATTACATTTAATATTAAGTTTAACCCCAAAGCATGAGAAATTAGCAAACATTATCAGTTCACCTTACTGTAAACAGCACCAACATGCTGCAGGCATGGTACACCTACAAACATGTTGACATGTTTTTTGACAATTGTGGCCAAATATTTAGAAACAGGGATGGGCGTTCCTTTATATAAACCAACATCCCCTTAAAATAGATCCCTAAATTGACACCATACATAATATTCATCCAAGCATGCATGGAGCATTCACAGCAAGTGACTGTTAATAATGTGTTCGAACTGAACAATTATATCGCAGTATTTGAGCTACCATGTGAGAAGGGAAAAGCACCCTCTTTTACTCTTTTCTGAGAGAACAGGCAGGCAAAGCAGCAGCAATACAGTATGCAAATGAAAACATGCTAATGTATGGGATCCAAACTCTACAGCGGGAATCAGGAGTGACATATGCAAGTCTTCTGTTTATGAGAGAGACAAAAAATCTGACTGGGAATAAGTAAAGTATTTTATGGGAAAGGAAAGTAGCTTTCCCTTTACAATGTTGGCGATATAATGGAGCTATTAACCAAATAACATTTAACCACAATGTTTGTGTACTTGTTTGCAGTTAGTGGACAAGGGGTGGAATGCATAGCCCACATTTATGGGCTGTTTGGTGACAATCTGCTTTAAGCATTATCTGAACGGCACAATGTGGCCTTGGCTATTTATGGGAAAGTCACCCCTTGCTCATTAGGGGTTTGGCACTGATGCAAGCAATAAGGTCCTGTTGACCTGCGCTCCCATTTTGACGTGCAGGGAATTGTTTGCTTTCCAGTTCAAAACATTAAGAAAGAAGTTAATCTTTTGGACTTTTTATGGAAATGCATTAATGGAAATGCATGCAAATATTGTGTATGGTATTTTTTTTAAATGTTGAATTGAATGGGTATCCTTAAGGACCATAAGGTGCCAGCTGCACTACTTTGTGAACTTCAGCCAGCTCCTTGTTTCCTGTCTGCCATTATTGGACAAACTGATTAATCCAGGTGTGCCTGACCTCAGTAGTCACAACAACAATAATCAGACACACCTGGATTAATCAGTTTGTCCAATAATGGCAGACAGGAAACAAGGAGCTGGCTGAAGTTCAGGAAGTAGTGCAGCTGGGCATAAAGCCTATTACAAGCAAATGATACCAATAGTATGTTATCTGTAACTTTTTAAGGAAGTGCAACTTAATACATCAAAATAAATCAAAGAGATCCTTGCTGATGTATTGGAAGTGATGTTTGTGAATTTCAAAATTTACTAAAGGAGAGTAAAATTATGGTTATTAATATTTATACAATTACATACAATGATACTTGTAGCTCAGATAGTAGAGCATTGCATCAGCAAGGTCATTGGTTCGAATCCTAGATAACCCACATGCTTTTGAATGAAGTGTCTGCCAGATGCATAAATGTAAATGGCGCAACCCCAGAATATTCTTGCAAGGTTACTAGGAGATTTTTTTTGGTCACATTATACTGTATGTCACATCATGGCATTGTGGGAAATGTTATGTTTATGTTTAGACTCTATTGCACATTATCGCTGCACTTCTGACAAAAGTGTCATGGCGCTCTCACCGGCGTGAAATTGTATGCTTAACTTCACGCCTTTAATATTGCCCCCCGCTCAATGCGCATCTGTAAATTACAGCGACCTGACACGCACATGCTGCCGCAGGACACGGAAGATGTGTAAAACGTGACAGGGGTCAATGCATCCTTCGTGCTCCATAAATTACTTTCGCGAGAGAATGCGCGTTTAATCACAGTCTGCTAAACATGACGGAGCAAGCCGTTCTGACCTTCCAATGATTAAAATGCAAATGACCTGTTGCTGTTCACGTGTGCTGATTTGATCTGACATTGCTTCCCTGTTGCGACCCCCCTTTCTCACCCCCCACCCCTCCTTTTTAACTTTATTTCACCCCGTCAGACACTCGCAGTACTGGGGCATGTCAATTTTTATGACATGTTTATTGCCGTTCTCATTATTTGATCTTTTAAAACCCTCTGACTGAAACATGAATGCGATAGACACAGCTGAAGATGCTACGGTTCACACCTGTCTGTAAACAACATGGCATACAAAGTCACACCTCACCTACTATGTTCGATGTCAACATTTTACTAAAATAAAGTTTGGTATATAAAAAGTTTATTTGGGAACTTTGTTTTTACCATGAGAATTGTACATTTTGCACGATTAACTTTGCCAACTCATAAAGTATGTAAGAATGCTCGTGAAATCAGGCTGGAGTTTCTCTCTGTATGACTGCAAGTTCTGTTACATACTGTAAACACTGTTACTCTAACTTGGTAACAGAGTTTGACAGTAACAGAACTGACACCGACTAATTTGGACAACAGGAAATCATAATTTTCAGCTTTATAAGACATAAAAAAATATATTGTTCTGGCCTGTAACATCTTATGATCCATGACGATGAGTACCACATTGATTTAAAGGGGCAGTGAATCAAAAAATGAATTTTAACTTGATATTCTGTTATTTAAGAGGTCAACTACTAAAATGAACATCCTGCAAGTTTCAGAACTGAAAACATACTCTTTACTGGCACCAAGCCATTAAAACACTCGATTCAGGAAATTTCTGAAATATGACGTCAGATTACAATTTAAACACCTCCTCCATAGAACGACCACTTTTGTATCCCCGCCCACAGCTTCCCGTGACACACGTGTGGGCCAGGGGTAAAGCAAACCATGCAGTGTCTCAACAATCAGTAAACATGTCTTTAAAGATTGCCAAATGTAACCAAAATGAATTTTAAATACATTTTTTCTGAGATACTTTTATTTTGAAGTGGTGATCTGTTATGAGTACCCATGGAAACAGAGTGTTCGGTTGTGGAAGAACCATGTGGGAACAACACAGACGCTGTATAACCTTAACTGGGAGGCTCGGAACATAACATTAGGAATGTGTGGTTAAAGTTTGTTTTTGAAGAAGTTCCAGCTCGCGTAGGGAGAGTTTGTTTACTTTGTGTACCGCGGATTCATTCATTTGTTAAGAAGCCACAAGTCGATGCTGAATTTGCAGAAAGACTGTGATTAAAAGCACCACTAATATTGGATCTGACAAAAAAAGACACAGCAGCACGGACAGTATGTAAAACATTTTACTTTGTTTAAGCTAACAATACTGCGTTTCACTAATGCTTTGTAAGAGATGTCCTGTTGTAACATCCGTGTCTAAACACGTATGTTTGACTGTTTTAATTTACTAAAAACATTAAACGATTAATAAAGGTGCAACACTTAACAACACGACTGTAATTTAACGGTAGAAATATACAAAGTTAGTGATAAGAAAGAACTTACCAGCCGCAATTTAGATTCTGATGCGCGCTTACTGTGTTGTATACGGCATTTTAGCCGAGTTGCGTTTGAAAGGTCAAACACTCAACAAAGCTTTTTAATCATATAACTGTGGTATATAAAGTTACGTGTATATAAGAGCAACCTCACAAGCACAATAGAAATATAGAAAGTTATTGATAAGGATTTATCAGCTGCAGTTTAGATTCTGATGCGCGCTTACTGTGTTGTTTACGGTTATTTAGTCACGTCGAGTTTAAAGTTTTGTTTATACTTTACTATACGTATTGTCATTTATGTGTATCATCTTTAGCACCCAGAATCTTTTGTGGCCCAAACATATATGTGTTCGGATGCTATTTTTACACATGAATGTTTTTAAAACATTTCCCCATATGTTAAGACGGGGAATGAAGCTATCAAATCATCGCCATTAAATGACTTTGGAAACCAAATGTACCTGTAATTATAAAATCACCCACTTGCTTTTAAACGACAATGATTGAATTTACTGCATAAAACATGGAGAAACTGCAAATAAGGTTTGATATCTTTGTGTAGTTTGAAAGCCCTGCTGAAAAAACCAGCATCAAACCAGCATGGGAATTATGCTGGTCTATGCTGGTTTAGCTGGTGGTCACAGCATACCAGCGCCAAAACACAACATATGCTGGTATGACCAGCATGGGATGCTGGTATGACCAGCCTGGGATGCTGGTGCTAATGCTGGTTTAGCTGGTGCTAATGCTGGTTTGTTGCTGGTTTAGCTGGTGCTAATGCTGGTGATGATGCTGGTTTGATGCTGGTTTAGCTGGTGCTCACTAGCAAACCAGCACCAAAACACAACATATGCTGGTCTTGCTGGTATGCTGGTTTTTTCAGCAGGGAGATGTGTAGCTACTATTGGCTAGCATGTCAGTCCTTGGCTATATAGGCTTTTAACATTCCTAAGTGCTTTAAATGAAACATTAGTCTAAACTGTACAAGGTGGGAGATGTTTTATGGCAGACATACTTGACCCAAGGCCATTCCGGTTAAATAACAAAAAATAAGAGATGTTCTTCATTCAGCATCACTCAGTTTTAATCTGTGACAGAGATAAATGGACAGGTGAGGTGAGTTCAAGAGAAACTTTGCAATGACCTTTCTTAAAGAAGCGTTGTATTTGCTTTTTCTCTTATAAACCCGATGCACCCTTTATATTATTCATGCATTTGTGTATGCATTTGTGCAACCTTTTCAAAAGGTTCACTGTCTTAAAGACATGGGTAGATGGGTTGTGCTCCTATACAAGTAAAGCCATTGAGGAAAGAGCAGAAATACCAATGCATCTTTTAAATAAATAAAGACAGATGAGATAAACCTTTGGTGGCCTTTAGAAAGAAAATAATTTACATTAACATTTTTGCATTAAGATATCTAAAAATGACTAGCACGGTGTTATATGAGGATTTATTGTAAATTCAGAGAATTGCCGTTTAAACCAGCACCCCGCTCCTGTTCAAAGGGCCATTTGTCAATGGCATCATGTCCGGTTTATCCTGGGTTTCTGCTTTTGCTGCTATAGAAACATCAGGTGTGTTTGACTTCATGTGGCACTGTGGAGATCGATCAGCGTATGAGATCAAAGTAACACGAGAAATACCACAACACAAGGGATTAAGTTGTTAGGAAATATTGTATATAAGCGACTGACATGAGAGGACGGTCACAATTTACATTAACTGTCTTAACGTTCCTAAAAATGTCACATTTTGAAAGAAGGTACTTGAGTCATTAGGATTAGCATTTCGGGAATCAGAGACGGGTGTGCTTTCTATTGATTGACAGTTTGCCAACACCCAGAACACCCTAGCAACCACTCACCCATGCCCTAGCAACCAACCTCAACGCCCAGTGAATTGTGCACGGAAAAGCACCATTTATTTCATGACTGTAATCAACTATTAATAAAAAAAAATGTCTCAATGCTCGCCAACAGTTATGTGCTTTTATAATATATATATATATATTTCTCTAGCTTAGTGACAAGAATGAATGCGTTTTTAAATGAGTTAGTTAAGAAAACAGAGTGAGATCTCATAGATTTGTGAAATGCTTGTATAATGAACTGGTTATTTTGCAAGCTCATACTGTTTTGCATTAGAGGACGTCTGAATAGATTTGACTATAAGCACAAAGTGTGAAATTGGAATACAAAATTATCGAGACTTCTCACTTTCTCTCTCTTATGGCCACGTATAACACTCGGAGCGGAGGCAGTTGTCATGGTGATTAATGTAGCAACAGGAAAGTTAACCTGCAGAAGAGAGGCATGCGGCGAGATTCTGAAAGCATTTCAATCTTTGACGTAAACTAATAGAAGCTTGCTCTCCCCCTCAGGTGTTGAAAATACACGATTATAGACCGCTAGCCTCACCGGCTTCGGAGGCCAATATCTCAATGGGTGTCTGGGTGAAATCCATTGAGTTCAGCTGGTAAGAGCACATTTGCATCAAGGGCGCACGAACACAACCTGCAAGCTATATCAAATAAAACGTAAAGATTTAATTTGCACCCACTAGTGTTAGTTAAAGCCATAACTGTTACAATGTAATAACAATGTCATAAACGAGAGCGATTTTTAATAAATATACAATTATTTCGATATTTGCACTATTGTTTTTGCCTCGGATGTGCATGTTATATACCCCGCATCCCATCATGTGTCATCAGTGGGATACGGGGTATATAACAACTCATTGAATACAGGTACATACAAATTCCTGTGAGATCATGTTGCCCATACAGTAGGTAACCAAGTTAATTATGCCTCAATAACTCCACATCGAAAGACCCTACAAACCCTAGCATTGAGTTTTGCACAGGCAAACTCGCATTTTATTTAAACAAATGTACACATTTAATAAGGTCATTGATTATAATGTCATGTAATTTGTGTAATAACAGTAGGGCCATAACTCTGTAAAACCTAAAACATCCAACCACTTTTGCTGCTAAATTGCCGTACAGTGTGTCTCGGACCTGGCAGCCTGCTGTATATTATTTGTACCACCACAGATGCCTAATGGCAGCTATTTGAAATACCCAAGTCTGTGGGAATGCATTACATCTTTAGGAAAAAAAGCTCAGTTTAGTTTTAAAGATTACAGGCTCAATAAAGAAAGTGGAAGATGAGGATAAACATAATATTAAGGATCGTTATAAAGGTGCATGCATTTATTTCCTTATGCCACAGACTGTGACCCATCAACTCTGGGTTTATAGTACTAAATAACAGTCTGGCTCTTGATGTCTAATCACTATTGTACACTCCCACTTATGTCGGTGACACACTAACAATCATGGGTGTTGTTTTAATGACTGTTTACATAGTGATCGTCCCTTTCTTAGATTCTGACTCATTCTGTATCCTGATGCTATACTCACGTACTGCTGAGATGAATTGATTCTTTTATTATTATATATTTAATTTAGAAGATTAATCGCGATTAATCGCATACAAAATAAAAGTGATTTTTGGCGTAATATATGAGTGCGTGCTGTGTCTAATTATTAAGTATATTTAACCACACACACATTCATATATTAATTTCAGAATTGTTTTATTTATATATCATTTTTTACATTTATATTTAATATAGAATATAACAAACGGAAAGTAACACGGGACGAAAGTAACAAAGCGATTTTCTCCGAGCCCTGATAACATTTGCATCCAGACTATGACAGCATCTTTAGCACGCAAACCCTTGACAGACATGACAAATATCGCATTATTTACTCACCGTAGATCCAGAAAGGTGTTTTCAACCATGATGAGTAAATTCTTAAAGCGGCCATTTTTTTCTTATAAGTTATAACGCGTATGTGTTAAAGTACTGATCAATCTACGGGTTATTTAGTGACCTAACACATCCTAAAGTTTCACTTAAAATAAAAGTAAAATCGTGTTTAAATGTAAGGAGATATTGTCGGGACAAAAGTAATACTTGTTACTTTTGTCCTGCTGCTAATACTGTTGTATATGTTGAAAATTGATATTATTTTAATTTGATTTAATTTCATTTTCATAGTGTTCAAAATAAAAATGTTTTATTCTCAACAATTAAAGTTTGTACTGTTGGTTGCTTTTGAAACATTTGATAAAACTGAAATTTAAATTTCAGATAAATTACAAAATATGTTTACAGTTACATATTAACAAGGTCATAGTCATGAATATTTAATGAAAACAAGTGTAACACAAAAATGTATCTTGTTTTGTTGTGTTATACTTTTGATCCACCTGTGTGTAACTTTCTTCCCTGCAGGTGGGTCCGAAAGTAACAATTCACTACTTATGTTTAAAGTGAAATTATACTGAAGTCGTTTTACTTTTTTTTTAATTCAACCTGGTATTGATAGACAACCCTTATAAGCAAAAATATATCGCACTCTATAACAATACAAGTTTTTCTGAAAAATTGTACTTTTGCCCCTGCACCCTAAAGATGTTTTTTGAAGAGTGTGAAAACCGAGAGCCTGATCTTATAAAAAAATCATACATATTTTACATGTTTGCTCATTTTTATGAATTTGTACAAAGTTAACTGTGCAAAAACTTACGATTAGCATAAAAAAACAATAATGAAACCCCACCCTTAACCTCACCCCTAACTCCAATCTCACAGGGGCAAAGGCTAATGGTTAAAAAAATGTACAAATGTGATAGTATGAACATTGAATTAGCCACCTTGTAAAATATGTATGAATTGCCATGTGATCGTGTTGACCAATTATGTAGAATTTCCAGGTGTCCCTGTGTGACTCATAACATTTGGTTATATTTTTGCATCTTACATTTATGCTAAGCTGACATTTTAATACAAAATGACAAATACAGTGTAGGCTGATGTACTACATATCACTTACCTCACTGTACTGTACTGTACTGTATATAATATTAAAATTATGAAATTTGGATCATCAAAATCTGATATCAAATTGATTTCAATCTTTGACATGATCTTACTCAGTCAATATTACAGATATCAAGGTTCTATTTTACATAATGTTCTTTGCATTATATAGGATGATTATGTGGAAAACAGTAAATCACTTTAGAAACTTTAGCTGGGTTGTCACAGACAATATATATTTACAGGTTCAGAAAATAATTGGATTAAATGACAATATTATCATATTATACCTTCTTTAATGTAAACTGTTAACATGTATTTTAGAATATCCTCAAACTGGTGGTTCCCAAACTTGGGGCCCTGAGATGATGCCAGGGGGGCCGGGGTTTTATTTATAAAATAAATTAATATATCATAAATTCTTTGTAATTAAATCTCAGAAAATAAGGCTAGCACTTCATTGTATAATTAATATGTTTAATTTATTAAAAATATTAAGTTGTGAAATATTTTATGTCATACATTTTCTTTTGTAGAGCCACGTCGGGATGCACCGTATACAAGGGGGGCCACACACCGAAAAAAATTGAGAACCACTGCTCTAAGGCACTTTTAACAAAACCAGTCAAGCTGTTTTCAAACAATTTAGAGGCTTTTTACATTAAGGCATCTTTGTGGACCCAAAGTAACATTTCAGTCTACAAGAATGAATATGAATGAATGTCACACAGAGGTCATTAGGTAACAACAGTAATGTGACATGGTCAACACAAGTGATGTCACAATAGAGAAAATGATGGCTTGAGACATCAATCTCTTATCTTCTTCAAACGGCAAATACTAACAGATCTCAGTAATTCTTGTGTTTGCTCGAGACATGCGGGAAATGAGCTCTTTGAGGGCTGCGTTTTCATGTTCAAATGAGTCGTTAAGCCTTTCTATGATGTTTATGAAGAAAATGAATCTGATTT
Source organism: Paramisgurnus dabryanus (assembly GCF_030506205.2). Lineage (NCBI taxonomy): Eukaryota > Metazoa > Chordata > Actinopteri > Cypriniformes > Cobitidae > Paramisgurnus > Paramisgurnus dabryanus. The sequence continues at coordinate 9,466,057 of NC_133358.1, read as the reverse complement.
GAAAAGAATGCGCGTCTCTCGTTCTTTATGAAACTACCAACAAAAAAGTTGAATGCGTGTTTGTGGCACACTCTCAGATCTCTCTTCACCCTGCCTCCATTTCCTCTTTAATACGTTTCAGCGTTCATGAGCACTAACTGCGAGATGCTAATTGGATAAAGTATCCGCTTTAAAAAATAAATAGCCCTGCTTTTAATGAGTGGACAGGATGCAGACAAAAGCCAATCATGGGGATGAACCACAACGGAAGAAAGATGATGATCATAAAAACATGTTGACAGTTACTAAATGACCTTATTTTATTTATGCTCTTGTCTTGACAATTGGCAATCAAATCTAAAGTGTTGAATGCAACTAGATTTACTTTCTAAGGAAAAACAATTGCGCAAAACTCAACCCCATAATGCTCACGTGTGTATGATTATATGATTGCTAAGGTATTATGACACACAGGAATTCATTAAAACACAAAATGTATGATTATTGAAAAAAGCTATAAAAAAGTAAAAGCAATAAAATAAACAGTCCCACCCATAAACCTGCGTCACTGTGCCGGATGCAAGTTGTAGTAAAACGGATGAATGAATCATACAAATTCATATGAATTAACCAGCTTGTAAAAGAGTTACAAATTAACGTAAGATTGTTTATGATGTTATTTGCTGTGCAGTTATTTTGGTATAAGTTGCGTCACTGTAAAAAGTAAAAAAAATATTAATTTCTTCAAATTTAAGTTAAATAAACATAATTATTTAAAGAGCACCTATTGTCCGATTCACATTTTTTCCTTTGATGTTTAAGTGTGTATTAGTACATGTTAATTATATGCAAAAGGTACATACGCCAATAAACGATGGCGCAAGTTATCGTCTCCAACGTAAATCTCTTTTCTTGGACTACAACAAATACATGGATTGTAGGGAAAAGTTTACTTCCTGGGATTGGTGATGTAAAGAAGACCGACGTTATCATAATTTCGTCACGCTTGAACACACGGCCTGTAACCCCGGATTTCCACCGACTGCGGAACGGCTGCGGATCCGTTGCGGAACGGCGGCGGAGTCAATCGGTTTCCATTCAAGTCAATGTGTGCATTTCCACTGACTGCGCTCCGAATCCGTCACAGCTCCGGCCATCCGCAGCCCTCCGGCACAAATACGCAGAGCTTCTATTTTTGACGGATGCCGGACAGCTCCGCAGGGCGGAGCCATGACTTTATCGCGTGATCATACCTGAATTCGCGAGATCTCGTGTTTTTTTCCTTTGTTAAATCTTTGCAATACAAACATTACAAAGTCATTAATACAGAAACAACAAATAATAGACAAGAACAGAGCTAGGGGTAGTTAAATGATAAAGTATATGGTATAATAAATACATTAAAGATAGAGCATAAATAAATGGTTTTAGCAGCTTTCTTATTTTTTGAATTTTGGATGGATTTGATGTACTGCTCTGTCTACGCGAGATCTCGTGTTGTGATCTGGGCTGGTTTGTTAAAACGTCATAATTAAGTCATAATTGGCGGAGACAGAACTAGGTATCGCGCGATCATCACGTGAATTTGCGAGACCTCATGGGTCCTCGTCACTTCAGCACGCAGCCGCTCTGCAACCAATACGGAACTGGTGGGTATTGACGGACGGCCGAGTGCGGAGCCGTAACGCAGCGGAGCAGATCTGCAGCCGCTCCGCAGTCGGTGGAAATCCGGCGTAACTTAACTTCTGTTAGCAAGCGAATCTTTCAAACATGGTAAGGAGCGTCACATTTCCCGCTGACATCATAGGTATTCAGACCAATCACAACGTACAGATTAGCTGGCCAATCAGGGACACAGAGCTTTTAAAATCAGTGTGTTTAAGGAAGAAAGTGAAATCTGGATCTACAAAAATTTACGGTATGTGGAAAATAATGTGTTTTTTAACCATAACACACGCAAACACATTGTATCATACCAAATACACAAAATAACGCTGTTTTTAGCAATGAAATAGGTGCACTTTAAGTGCTACAAATTTAAGTATTTTACATATTACAGTGTACATGGGCTTAGGTATATGTTTCCCATTCCTATTTTTCATTTTTTTTTTTAAACAAACTCACCTTCTTTAACCCCTGTTGCTTCATACCGCTCAGATTTTTACACCCACCCCCTGGCAAAAGGAGCCTTTGATGTTGTGACATTGCTTTTAACTTCAGCTCGCCTGACAATATTTCACCTTTGTATTTATCAAAAAGCACAGTGCAAATGCTGTAGGATTTCGAACTTCAATGTAAAGTTCAGCGAACTTCACAGTAAAAGGGTCAGAAGCCACATTTGGTAATGAATTACGATAGGGTCCCAAAGCATTAAATGCGCATTACGGTATGACATGGGTCGTATGTTAAAGTGATTTATCTGCATTTGTTAATCCTAGATTATGAGTTCCCCCTGTGTTAAACGTGGGAAAGCACGCACGCATACAAACGCATACTGTATGTCGCATAAAACGCTTGCTTCATTTTTCTCGACCGCCGGTCTGATTTTATGACCATTAATGAATCATTACGTATGTAAATGTAGATGTTTTAAAGCGTTGATCTTCACTTTTAAACATCATAAACTGGGACTGAGATCCATCACTAAAATTTAATGATGAATCTGGGAGCACTTGACCTTTAAAGGATTGATGACGCTATGTGGCTATTCGAGACTGCATATAATTGCTTTCATTTTTGGGTCTGGAAGCTGCACAGATTACTGAGCGAGTTCTTATTGTAGCTCAGTATTTCAAAATAAACAGAGCGTCGCTGAGAAACAACTACTAGTGTGTCGTCAGGGGCGTAACCTTAATTATGCAACGCAACAAGTTTCCCACGATCTTTGCTGTCGTTGAACTGCTGCATTGTGAAATTTTACACTAGTGCAAGGAGCTCTGCAGGTGTCTACTTGTACTGGTACAGTAGGGTTTCAAAGTCTGAGAAGTCTATCAATAGTTCATCATAAGTAATACGTTTTAATTTTAGAAATGCTCAAGATTTTGCTCTTTTCTAGGTCACTAATCAAATGCATGCAAATTATTGACATTGGTCATGTTACATTTGCACAATAGGTCTGACTCACTTTCATTGAAGTACACAAGACGCAAGAATTCGTGAAAATGCATGAAATTAGAAACATGCAAAATCCATGCTCTCAGGGTTTGGGACCCCACTATACATGTTTTGTATATTAAACTCGAATTGTTTTTGTCTGCTGTCCAATAAGCCGCACTGCCTTATTCATGTCAAATGTCAAATTGGATCAGCTTCATTAAATTGTTTGTGGATTTCTATAAATACAAATATAATGTTTTGTATATCAATTGAATGAGAACACCAATGGATGAAAGCCACCAAATTCTTGGCAAAACATTTCAGTGCTCCACCTGTCAGAAATCACCAAGGGCATAATTCCCCCTTTAGCGGTTCACAAAGGTGGCTATTTGCAATCTTTTTCTGTGAGAACATTTCTCTGTTTTGACAAGTCTGTGGAACACCCCCAATGTGTGTTAAGACTAACTATAAGCAGTCAAGTATGCAGATGTGTCACTCCCATTTCATGCTGTACAAGTCTGCATTTCCTTGTCTTTGGAGATTGGTGTATTAAAAAGTACAAGAATGCTACAGCGGTACGGTACATTTAAGTACACTGAATTTACTTAAAGGGATAGTTCACTTTAAAATGAAAATTCTGTCGTCATTTACTCATGTTCATGTTGTTCTAAACCTGTATGAATTTTTTTTCTGATGAACACAAAAGAAGATATTTGGAGAAATGATGGTAAACACACAGCAGTAAGTGACCATAGACTTCCATAGTAGGAAAAAAATATTTTGGAAGTATTGTGATAAATGACTAAGAAAATATTTTGATAAATGATCGTAAGCACACATTTGACGGTATCCATTAAATTCCATCATATTTTTTTTATTCCTACTATGGAAGTCTATGGTCACTTACTGCTGTGTGTTTACCATCATTTCTCAAAATATCTTCTTTTGTGTTCATCAGAAAAAAGAAATTCATACAGGTTTAGAACAACATGAGGATGAGTAAATGATGACAGAATTTTCATTTTGTAAAAACTAAAAAAAAAAAATCCATTTAACAATGTAAACTTAATTTAATCTAGTTCATTCATCATAAAGTGTGTCATATCAGCTTAATTTAAAACTTTTTTGTTAAGCCAACATAACATTGTTGCATAAAAGTAACAGATTAATAAACCAATACAGACTTGCATCTCATTAGCTGAGGATTTTGCAGTGTATTATGGGTAATTGTTGTTCTGGCACCACAGAAGTGTAGCTTAACTACTAAAGAAGTGTATATTTAACTAAATATTTATTTGTTGACTCTACTAAGGTTTGAGTTTACTTAAACTTCTTTTGAAAAATTAACTAAATGATTGTTTGTTGAGATTACTTAAACAAATTGCGTGGAACCTGTTGACATAATATTTTAATTAAACCCAACACTTCATTTTTTTTGTGTACTTTAAAAAGTGGATGCAAAAATGATGCACTATATTTTTAAGTAAATCCAGCGTAATTTTTTTACAGTTTAAGATTATAGCATTTTTTTTCCTAATTATTTTTGAGTGCGCCCACAAAAATGTAATAATGCCTCACTGCAAGGGTTGTTAGGTTGTTGCCAATACTTACATCTCTACGATAATACATATGGCTCAATACTTCCTTAGATCATTTAATAATAGCACACTTATTCTCAACGAGACATGCAAAATAGTGATGCACCGATGTATCGGCCGCCGATATTTATCGGCCGATTTTTGATGAGTTTGAAACCATTGGCATATCGGCAATAGCACGAGAAAGGCCGATACAGATTGTTTATTAATTAACTGCATAAAGAAATCCATTATATGTAAAAAATTAGTTAATGTTGCTGAATAGCAAAAACCACCTTTGAAGATTGTCATGCTGTCTTATAATATTTGTTTTAGCTTAATTTGTGCCTCTCTTATTATGTTGGTCAGTTGAATGTTAAATAGATCCAATCCATGTTCAGTTAAAATAATTTGATGCAGAAATAAACTAGCTAATAGACCAACTGTATACAAGCGTTTAATATCAGTATCGGCCAGATGTTGTCTGTTTAAATCGGTATTGGCCCAAAAAAATCCGATCGGTGCACCCCTAATGCAAAACGTAACAAATGGTGCAGGACTAGTTAAAAGTTCCTGCAGCTAAATGGCATTAGCAGTGCAAAAAGTTATGGGTTCAATCCCAAGGAACACACATACTGATAAAATCTATACCTTGTAATGCACCGAAAGTTGCTTTGGATAAAAGCATCTGCCAAATGAATCAATGTAATACACAGTCAAAAAAGTTGTCACTGGGATGGAACCCTTTAAAAAGGTCCTAATATGTATCATTGAGGTACTAATATTCTTTTTGAAAGGATTCCTCCCCAGTGACATCTTTGAACCTTTATGTCTGAGGGAGTTTGAATAAACCCATAAGTATATACCGTACTAAAAGTGATGCTTACACACGGCACTTTTAACTAATAACTAGTTGGTCTCTTATACATGACTGAAATAAATTGAAGTGAAACAACAAATCAAACTTGTCTGATAAGAATCTCTTATTATTCCAATAAAAAATACATTCATACAGAAATATAACAATTTTGCAAAACAATTTCAAATAAAAATTCATAAAAAGCAAAAACAAATAAAAATCTTAGAAAAGTCTTTTTTTTTGTATTTTCCCGTCCTTAATTTTCGGTCTTTATTCTTTTGTAGAAATATTGTTTAGACAAGAAAGATTCATGAGAGAAACGATGAACGATAGAAAGTGTTGGTTGAAGCAAGCAAATGGAAAACTTGATTAAGGCTCCATTACCACTTGACTAATATTGGCCACTGTTGGAAAGACACAATGTTCTTTGCCCACAAAACCCTGGCTGGTCTCATTTAATGGCAGCGCAAACTGCTTCAAGTTACTTCTGGTGCTGGAAAAATCCATAGCTACGTAGCTGCTCGACTTGCAACTTTGTCAAACATTGCTCAACAAACCACGGCATAACACTTATATGCTTGACACTGTTCGAGTATAACGCTTCTTTAACTATATACACAAGAAAATTCAATCATTTGGTCCCAAAAATAAAAAAGTTTTCCATTCAAACTAAGGGTCTTCTGACTCCGTGTCTATAAGTTTCCATTGTAAATGTTGAAAAGGGGGATGATATATCTTTATCTATCTGAATGGCTGTGCACTGTTTCCACAATACTGTCGCTGGACTAAAACAGCGGTACCCAGACAGGTCAATATCGAACGGGCCGAGTCAGCAGTCTGTAGCAAGCAGGGCCTTCAGCAATTCATTACAGCGAGGCAGTACAAGGCAAGGCCTGTCTGAGTGGAGCTTGTTAATTACAATAAATCTTTAGGTGTTTTTTCTTTATTCTTGGTTACAGGGGACAGGGAACGGGGTGGGGGTTGGCATTCCACACAAGCATTCGAGCCTTGTGTTACACAACAGCCTGTTCACACACACTTTCATCAGAGCTTTTTGTTACCTCTGAAGATAGAAATCTAAAGCATTGCATTTGAAAGCCATTCAGCAGATACCAACTTTGTAACTTTAAGTGCTCTATTTTAAAATTTCGCAAAAAATGAATGAAATAGCATGCTCAACATTTACAATACATTACGTATCTACAAGGGTGTGGTTACAGTGGCTTCAAAAAATAAAATGGAAAGGTGCATTTTCAGGTAAAACAGAGCCTTAATAAAGCTTTTTTTTTTAAATCACAAGACATTTTGTGACCCTCAAGGGGCAAGGTCACTTGCATAAGGCACCATTAAGGCCAACAGTGCATTAACAACAGGTAAAGTAGAAAGATAGAAAGAGAGAAATTAGTCCTTGTGATGAAATGAGTAATGAGTATGAAATGATCGCAGGTTTCCTCCACCATTAGAAAGAAAAAAAAAAGATCAATGCGAATATGTACAATATTGTAACATTTAACCAATTGTATTTAGCTGCGCTTTATTGGAATCTATTTGCAGTCCCGATTACAAAAGAATACAAACCCCAATACCATGCAACACCTGTTTATGATAGTGAAGTTATAATTGTGTTACATCTCTAAGCACACAGCTTATACAACGGACTACAAATGAGCTTTTGAAGCCTGTCAAATAACAAGCTACGAACACATTGCACATTTAGTAGCTGCACCGAACACCAAAAAAGCTACTCTTTCATTCAGGACTGAAGTTCGGCCCCTAACCCCCCAAAGATGGGGCAGGGGGTGAAACCCTGGCCGGGACGCCTCCGCTATCTTGCCACGAGGGCGTCTGCCAAGAGTTCTCAGTCTCACGGCTTCATTCAGACTTCTCTGCATACCGTGTGGAAACAAAAACGGAATTTGTTCCCCGACACCATTCAGCCCACAGCGATACACTGGTACACCCCTCCCACCCCTCTTCTCGCACACGGGACATTCATCCGCTCGCATCAAACAGGCTTTCGTTAGGATTTGTTTTTAAAGTACCAGTGTATTGTCCAGGAGTTGTCCCAAAACATCATGCACCATACAACACACCATTCATTCGCTCTTTTTTTGTACTTTTTCAGTTTTTATATAAATCATCCTCTTGGATTCTTCATTCGCGATTTTGTCCCTTCCTTTTCGTTTTAACAACCAGACAGTCCGCCTTTATCCCGGGGCTCATAGAGGCACAGGATATGGTGCAAAATGGCATGCTTTGGCTGGAACACACTCCCCCCAACTTCTTGCAGGGCCAGGTCAACCAGGAAGCTGGTCAGGACACAACATATCCCCAGCGTGAAGCTACAGTCTGCTCAAAGGTGCCTCTTCATGTGAAGGGCCAGGTGGTCCGACCTGGAGAAACACCTGGAGATGGAAACACAGAGATGGTGAAAAACAAGGTCAGAGAAGGGCCACCGAAGCCATAAAGTGCGATCAAAGGTTGAGATCAGTGCTGGTGTGGCCCCTAGAGGCCCTCGAGGTTAATTTGTGACGTAGGAATTAGCTGCCATGAAGACTTACATAAAAGGAAAGGTTGGAATAAAACAATGAGTCATTGGTTATATGCAGCCACAGACAGTATTTGCAAACTTTTATTTTCGTCTACACTGACCTTAAAGGGAAAATCTGTGGAATGGATTCCAACATGGAATATTGTGCGCTAAACAGCCTACCAATAAAAACCAAGGGCCAGTCTTGGATAGTTTCAAGCCTTTGGATAGTTTCACTTTTGTGAACTGGCACCAGCAAACAACATCCTTGTAGTCAAAGTCTGAGTTGACTGTACTGCACTCTTATTGGTGCATTAATGCATTACGAAAATGAAAGTTTGGAATGCCAGTTCTTCCGAATCGACTGTGCTCTATATGCGGTTATGCAGACGCAGATCCTTTGTGGGTCTGTTTATGAGGAAACGCTGATCAAATGGATTAGGAGTCCAAAGGAGAACTATGAAATGTTTTGCATCGAGTCACCACGGAAACAAAATGCCAAAAGGGAAGTTGTGCAAACAGTGATGTTCAAAGCACAAAAGCGCTCAGGGAAGGCAATAATTAACAGGGGAAGTGATGACAAACAGGAGCGGCGCATGTGGTCATAAAACACGGAGGATATCAATACAGGACTGCGACAATGTGACTATTGCGCTTTCAAGCATTTAATACGATTAGGTAATTAAGTGATAAAATCCTAACTCCCATCGATGAACCAATAAAAACAGAATCAATGCTGTATGTGGAATCCATTGCATCCCATGGATGTACACATCAAGCGATCAGCCAGGCGAAAAGAAAGACGGACAGACAAGCTTTGGTGAGAGAGGTGATGGGACGGAACCGAGCTTACCTGTCACAGTGGCTGCATTTAAATGGCTTTGCACCGGTGTGCTTCCTGAAGTGTCGGGTTAGCTCGTCGCTTCTCGCAAAGCGCCACTCGCAGCCTTCCCATGAACACCTGTACGGCTTTTCACCTGTAAACAAAATCAAAACCACCTTTCAGTACATTTCACTGGGTTTCGGCTGATAAACACATGCTTAAAAGGAATGCGGTGTGGCGCGTTTGAGTAATTCCCTCAAAAATGCATTTGCAAACAGGATGCATGTCTAGGAATCAGGTGAATGCGGTCCAAGAGATGATCTTAACTATAATAGTCAGTGACAAAGATTGTGGAAATGCACGGCATGCTAAAAATCCATTACTATATAGCGCATGCATTAAAAGCACGCCGAACAATGCGCGTCACACGGAGCCAGTGTTTTGAATGCGACGGGGCTCTTTAAAAAGGGGCCACCCAGATCCTCATTCAAAAGCCTGGTTCTTTCCCATGACGAAACCAAAACTGTTTTGGTAGAGCAGGTTGTTTTTTTCACCCTGGCTGGTTTTCATCCCCTCCCCCAGCTCAGATTCCCCCGCCCCCCTCCCTAGCCGGGGCCGCATTCCAAACACATTAGGTCACCGTTTAGGCGTGCAGTCATGCAGGGCAAATATTCACAGAGTGACATTAGCCTTGCAGCTGAGGACAGACGGTGTGAACTCTAAAATGCATTACACAACTTTTCTGCAAAGAAAAACTGAAGTATGCAAAGTGCCTCCTTTCATTGTGGGTTGATTATTTTAACATAATAGTTTGATTAAACAGTCCAAACGCACACAAGGTTTCTTACCTGTGTGAGTCCGCTGATGTGCTTTTAAGTGAGAACTCTTTGTGTAAACCTTCCGACAGCCGTTGAAGTGACACCTGTGCACTCTCCTCCTTCCATCCGGAGAGGCGTCCCCTCCGGCGGAAGTCTTATCCGAGGCCTTCCCCAGCCCGTTTTGCCGGACCTTCGTCGGCACGTGCAAGTCCGTCTGCGTGGACCCCCACACCTGCGGGATGCCGGGCTCCTGTGGGGTCTCTGGGGAGGACGGAGGCGTGCTGATGATAGAGGAACTCAAGTGATGCGCTGACTCGGTCAGAACCGAGCCCAGCGGGTTGGAGGTAAAGATGTGAGTGGGCGAGAGCTCCTCCGAGCTGTCAGACGCCTCGCTGCTGGCATCCGAGTTGGTTTCTAATATTTGGCAGTCATGATTGTCTTCCTCCTTGATGTTGGGAAGGTTGCCGTTGCCATCTCTCTTATCTCCACAAGCCAAAATGAGCTTGCTCCAAAGATCCTCCTGGGCCTCTAACTTGAGGTCCGACGCGGAGACGTACGGCTCGCTCTGCAAATATCTCTCCAGCTCCAAACATGTCTGATTCAAAACAGAAAAAAACTGTGTTAGAAAATGGACTTTAGCTTAGCCAACACAAGGTGATTCATCTATTTCGTATCAGTGAGGAAGTTTCCAGTTAGTTTCACCACAAGTGATATGGGTTTGTTTGGGTTAACCACTCCGACACATGCTTTCAACTATTTCCGTTGAAATATTTAAATGCGTTTCATAGGCCAAATATATACGTTTGTTACACAAAATTAGTTATTAAATAGTGTTGTGTGTATAAATTCGACACTGAGAGATGTGTACTGGCTTTCTGGAACAGTTATCCTCTCATGAGTCAGTCAGACATTTCAAAGTCCTTTTAAGGAAGCCACATAACTTCCTTCGTCGAGTTTCCTCATTCAAACAGCTTGACGTCCCCTCAGCCTACAAATGCATTTTTAACCAAATTCATTGTGGAGGGCAAATGTTCTTCATATTACAGTGCAGAAGGTAAATATCAACGTCCTAACTAACATTTAGGTGATTAGTTAGACTCGGTATTCTCCAGCAGCTCTATTGACAAATTAGCTTTAGCTGTGCACATCTTCCATACCCACGCTAAAAAAAAACACATTAGCATTAAATATGGACAGAGAAATGTCGAATTTGTGATTTTACCAAAGAAACGCACTCAACATGTCTTCCTTCAAATGTCTGTAGATACACATGCGCATGTTTAAATGCCAGGAGGGACGAACATATGGCTCCATGCCAGAGTCCCCAAAAAGCCTAAGGGAAACTACCTGGATCAATTTCAATGAGGTATCGTAAATGCCGAGAAAATAACTGCAACAGCACGGTTAAAAGTATATCAGCATATAAGCAGTAGAACCTGTTCTGTTATGACAGTTAATAAGAGCCTCCTATTAACCCCGTTATGTGACAGAACATGTGCAGCAGTCTGTCAAAGCAACCTTCGTATTCATTTGCATTCAGATTTAAGTAGAATCACATGGGAAAGCAAAAAGACGATCCAATCATGCAACACTTCTCTACTTTATACCCTATAACTCGTTTTATATATACGATATATAGCTAGATATGTCCGTGACTTGATATTAGCCTCTGTTGCATGTTTTCAAAGTGCGTAAAATTCACCAATAGCATTTAAAAAAATATAAACCGGATGTAGTTTGTTGCGTTAACTGACAGCATTTAGAACGCAACAATGTAACAGAGTCGAACAGGACGTCAGTTGGAACCCAATAACGATACAATGTTTCAATGGAATGTTACACAGTTTCATTCAGCGCAACGATACACGCGATTCCTCGCACAGGTCATTTTCAGTTTAAAAAAGCAGATTATCGCCACAATTTCCACCGATCACTTCCCGCTCATACGACCCATGACTTTGAAAACAACTATTTTTTAAAAGTTCCCAATATTTCACAAAAAAAAAAAAACATTCGTTACCTGTTGCCAGTATTCTTCGAGCGATGGCAACGCAGAGAAATAGCCAGTGTCATGAACGATCTGAAGTTCCTGAAAAATGCTGCACATCGGTAGAACATCCATCGCAATCCCACGCGTTAGGCAAACGAAGAGAAAACGATATTCTTCAGTAAAGATAAAAGAATGCAATGTGACAAACAAGCGTCCTCTTCGTGCAACAGCAACGCAGTGCAGCCGTCGCTCTGCTCGCTCGGAGTCCGCTGGTCTGTCTCTCTCTCACTCTCTCTCTCTCTCCGCTGTTGAGATCACGCTATATTTGCAAACACTGAACTCAAAGCAAAGCGCTGCGCTCTGTCAACTTCCCCTATTCAAACCTCGCAGCCTGCCTACCCCCTCGTGACAGCGTGACGTTCCCTTGCAACGCGTCCAATGACATGCGACCAGGTTGCGCGGGCGCATATGATATCACTTTGGACCAATCGCAATCAGTTGTAGAAATAAATACAACCTCCTGCCGTTGTGATTGGTGGATTCAATTTTCTCAGCTTGCGCGCTGATTGGCTAGTTATTTTTAGAAGCATATATAAGATCCCTGCGCTCTTTCGGTTCAGTTCTGCTTCTTCATATGGCCGAGGTGCGTGTTGTTGTGCGCGTCTCCACCGTTTGACCAGCGCGAGCGCTGTGCGCATCTGTTTGGTTCTTGTGGAAAGTTTAGACATGAGATACATTTATTTGTCAATCTTTCTTGTCTTTTGCACCATAATAACTTGTGGGCAATCCTACTATGGGGAACATGTTCATGTCCCTATCATATGTGTTAAGACATATAGAATGAAATATTAAACACAACTTTAAAATATGAAATTATATTAGTTAACTGTATTTAATTACTATTAATGATTTATCTGTTTTTTTTAACTATAAATTGCTTGAGATTGTGTTTTTGCAGATACTATGCATAAATTAACTTTTATTTTAAATTAATGTTTCATTTGTGCCTGTTTCCTTATAAATTGATAAGCAAATGAAACACTGTTCCCAAATAATGATTTGCAGACATGTTATATGCATTTCTTTGGTGTGTAACTTTCCATTCTCATAATATGTTGTAATACCAATTTGACACAAGACTTTGTAGAAGTTTCTAGATGCATAATCATTCTTCAGGAAGTGACATCATTTTGGTATGATTACAACAGCAGAAACCACTAGCAATTATGATTAGGGTTGTCTCAGTCATTATATCCTGTTGAATAAAGTTACAATTGTTGGTAAGACAAAATCTAAGTTTCAAAAGATGAATAGAAATGAACCTTATCTTGACTCATGTCAGTGTCAACGTTAACTGTTTATTTTGTTTTACCTGTTAATTATTGTGTCATTCTCACCAATCCAGTTATAATGAATAAGGTTTCAGTGCCTGAGCTTGATAGGAGCAACACAACAATTAAAGTTACAGATTTCACAAGGTACTATGTGGCATGACTGAACCTCCAATTTATTTTTTGGCACTGAAAAAGTTTCAAGTGTTAAGTAAGTTTACATCTTGAGACAAAGTTTCTTCTTCATATTTTGTAGGGGAATACATTTTATGTTTACTGAATGGACTAAACCTGCTTACACAGCAAATATATATGCTGCTAGATATCAAGCTAAAAGAGTAAAATTTGGAAAGGCCACATAGCTCATGACTCATGATGTAAAGTATGTGGCCAGTCTGGTTAATGACCACAGCCTGCAAGGGACAAAACAGACTTGTATCCACTCTTTAAATAGCAAATTGTTTGGGATAACTAACTAAGAGGTGTATGATGTGTCTGTTTGGTAACTAAGCCCATACATAACTTCTGATTCTGGGGCCCAAATATAGCGCAAACTATATTATAAATAAAGCTTTCAATGTGCGAATATAAAACAGGGGATTTTTGAAAATAAATATCAGGGCTATATATATATATGTGTGTGTGTGTGTGTGTTTACTTGAAATCCAAATATGTAATTCAATAAATAGCTCGTTTAAAATTCAGCTAGTACCCATTCAGCAGGATCTCACTGTGCTTATAGCTGGTTTCAGCAGTAACACCATAAACAAGCGGCTGTCGCGGTCCGCACGTAACTTCCGGTAAACTCCGCTAATAATAAATAACAACAAAGTACTTTAAACGTAGTTTATTTATATAACAAGCAAAAAAACAACACATCGATTACCTAGGAAACCAAAACATTTGTTATTTTCGACGAGGCGTTTGTTCAAGACATCAGTTTAGCAACTAGTCAGACCATTAAAAAAACGAAACCGGAAGTAAAGTTCGGATCCAGACGTGTATCACGTGCGTCCGATTAAACCGTCTATACCGTACACAAATGTCCTGGCAATATATGGATATATATTTGTTTATGTTCAATGGATAAAAATTGTTTTGGGTGATTGTTACTGTTAATTTTGTAGCCTATGTGACCATATGAAGAGTTTGATTCCAAAATGCGATAAACGCCATTTAAAAAAAAAAAAATGAGTTTCTGCTAAAATCAGTATTTTGTCAGATCAGTATTTAAAAGTAAACTTTTAATTTTATGCAAAATCCAATATCCACCATGTTATTCTGTCATCTTTTCTCCCTTTTTCCCAAAACGCAATAAACGCCACTCCTCCTTTTCTGCAGAATGCAAAAAATCCGCTCCACAAATCACAGCGCACCATTACACGCATTGTAAACAAACCATGGCGGCGCATTGAGTACACAGAATTTTACTTTTCCTCATCTACTTTGTACTTTGTGATCAACAAACAAACAAAAACAAAATAATACTTTTAATGGCATTGATAAACCTGTGGTGGTTTTCTGTGACGGGAAAGAAACGTAAGCCATCAACATCTAATAATTTAAACCAGCGCCACTCCGGAAACGGTTGCTTGTTCTCCCGACAGCATCAAGCTTCTGTCATGCTAACACATTGACCGCAGGGGATCTTATGAAAAACTTTTCATTATTTTACTTGTAGTCAACGAAAATCGAGCAGGACCAAAACATTTTACACTGATCGCTGTCAACAATGTTAAAGTATTATCGCAGCAATGACAGTGTTCTTAATATGACAAAGTAAGTATTTTGATTAATGCCATTAATATTTATTTTTTTAATCAGTGTATACCACTAGCCAACTAAATTAATATAACATGACAAAAATTTATGCACATTTATTTATTTATTGATTCAATAGAGTTATAGAATTTTGAAAAAAAAAATTTGTACAAAAATGTATTCGTTTTTATGATAAATCTTTGAAAAGTTTTATAACCTTAAGATGCTATGTGAAAGTTTGTAACAGAAATAGTAAATTTTCATCTTGTAACTTTCTTGGTAAAGAAAACGCGTTTCTACCGAAATGAGTCAAAATGGATTTATTGCGTTTTGGAACCAAACTCTTCATATATAAATGAGTGTGAAATTGATTCTGACAAATGGTAACAAAATTGAAAGATGTTTTTTTATCGGTTGTCTTGTACAGTATGTGGATAAAGTTAATTTACACAGCATTCCAGCCTCCCATCCGCTGAGTTTAGAGATGATACAAACAACATTTCCAGAACAGAGTGCCTTTGTCCAGCACGGCAGTATAGTCTGGTGCTAACCTCTAAAGAACTGAGTCCCTATTGTGGATCTCAGCTGGGGCCATATTTGTAACTTGTAGCATCTGATTCAGTCATATGGTGATGTCTTGGAGTTGTAGTGCATTGGCTTGATAGTCATTTCAGGGAATTTTTGAGCTGCTTGTCATAGGGGAAGTGGTGCAACTGGTAATCATTGGCAAAGGTCAGACATTCCGGACAATGGCTTTGTCCGGCGTGCTTTTGAACTGAAAGACTGCTATTGAGGACAGTCTGTCACTCTGGACCTTAGCGTCTGTCCTTTTAAATCTATTGAAATTGAACCTTCTTTTTCCCCCGATGGAGAACTGCAACAATGCTTTGCACTGCTCTGCATTCATTTAATCTGAGTGTCGTCGCTGTCATAACCGAGGCTAAACAGAATCTCAACACAATGTGACGTTGTCTGCATTACAGTGAATGAAACCCATAATAAAACGAGTTGCATTGCTTTGTCCACGTTGTGGAAATCCACAAAGGAAAGTTGCCACTTGACTGTCTTTTCAATCCCCATTCACATCATCCCAGCACATTATCCAGCATGATGTTTCATTAAGGAAGTGTCCGGAAATGCTCTGTGGTGGGCCATGGCAGCGTTTATCTCTTTTAGCCAGGTCCTAAACTCTATCATCATTATGCAACCCTCCCCGCACAGTAGCCACAGGAAAGAGCAATTACGTGCAGGGTCCATTTTAATACATCAATGTCAGTACAATCAGTAAGTTGTTGCAGGTTTTTCGTCTTTCCTTTGCGCCGAAGAGTGCTATTTATCCCACGAGTAGCCATCCCTTGATGCGTGCGAAAACAATTATTGGCGCTTCTTTTCAGGAACAGTTGATCCCGAGAGCCGCGCACACGTACGGGTCACTGCGTCGAGAATGGTTGGAAACTACTCGCTATGCAAATAGACTAAGACACTAATTAGCCTTAATACAGCACAGACATGGAACAGGCCAAGCATTTCCAATTGGATTTGCTGAAGCGAGGAAATGCACACCAATAGCTGTGTTTTATTAAAACTGGACGTGTGCCAGACCTGTTCATTTTGCCCTCCGAGTCCCAGAAGTGACAGCGATACCATCAATGCTTTTATTGTAACAAAAGATAAATGGTGTCTGCTTTTGTGTACCTAATGATGTTATATTAAAGCACAGTTTATTTAGTACGTGTTGTTTATTTGCCGAGTTGCTGGTTTATTTAACAGTATTGTGTAATGATAAAAACAATAACCGATTTTATAACGTCCAATAACTTAGTATTTACTGCCAGCTGACTTGTAAAAATGGCAATAATAATTCTGCAAATCATTCCTAAACAATTCGTTTTACCCAGGGCACGCAATTGAGATCCATCGCTTTTCGCAAGGACTTTGAGCAATTGCTCAGGCATTATTAAGATGAATATAAATTGATTGATTGGAAATCAATGAAGCGACACCAATCTTTGCCGGTAAAAGAGAGCGCAAGAGAAAGACAAAAGAAGGAATCAATATTCTTTCTAATGCACCGTGTCATAAATCAGAATTGTCTTACTGTATGCGGTACCTGGCGATGCAAAAGTGATCATTGGCTTCATTAGTCTTTACACATGGTCTCACTCTGTTTGCTCACTTTGGTGGACATTCATTGAGATTCAGTAAAGGGTGTCATTAAACGATTGGCCCGTGTCTCCTGCCAGCTCTCTGTGTATTGATGGGCACGTTGCCTAAAGATCAGAAGAGTCAGCCACTATGCATTTGACATCTGACCTTGCGGAGGGCATTAAAAAAGTTTTTATAAAACTCTTGCAGTTAGAGTCAGGTCTCATTTTGATATTATTTTAATATCAATATAAAACAAAGCATATCCCAGAGATATTAAGTGTCATTTTTAAATCACAGTACACTTTCTAAAAGACTCCAGCAATAGAAATAAAGACGTTTAAGTTTTGGTAAACAAAGTCCAAGGCTCACAATTAACAGAAATAAAATCCAACGCTTCTTATTTTTCCTTTCCATCATTTCTGATACCAGATACTTTCCACTAAATATTTGCTACTCCACCATGGAGTACGAAAATAACTTGCATCTAAAAATAGTGTATCTAAAAATCGCATTGAATGCATCCAAGCGGGATATTGATGGCGGCGTATTTGAAACTCTGGATTAAGATCTTAAATGTGCTGGAAAATCTAAGGGCAACTGTCATTGTTTCACAGCATTTTGTGGTCAAGAATTATTTTCCCCTGTGATTGGATATGTTAAAGGCTGTGGCCATTAGTCCCCAACAAGGAATGTTAAGCATTTTATTTTTTTCGTTGGAACTCTGTGGGAAAATCTTTTTTTTTTTAGAAGGGGGCTGGGCATTTATCTGGTACAGAGTGTAAACAGAAGCCCAACCCTTTGATTAGAGGATTGGGTGAATGAATACACGATGCTTTGAGAGTTTGGGGAAGTAAACTGTCTATCAGGTTACCTTGACCATTATAGACACCGGTAGGCCTGTGATTCAGTCCTGAGCTCTGTGTGAACGTGGGAGGTGAAATGTGCAGTGGTTTTCCCACACCCAGTTATTTGTTTTTCTTCTTTTCTTTTCTACCACACTGACACAATGATATACAATGGATGTGAATGAAATGTATTAGTAGGCATGATTAAAACAAACCCATGTGCAACTGCATCCTGTTATAGACACATGTTTAAAATGATTATACTTTAAAGCCCGTAGTATAGTTTGTTTTTACATGTATGCAATATTACGTACACAGTCGACCGCACTTGCAAAGTATAGTTTATCTGACTCGTATGTGTACACAGTGTTCGACGCACGCACATTGCAATAAAATGCAATGCATCTACTGGGCTACATACTACATTCTCCTGTAGGCGCATACGCGACCTACGCGTACAATGTATGCAGGGTTTTAAAAAATCTGGCAGTGCGCCTACAGTACGCGCGCACTCCTGATGATGAAAAATGTGTCACACGCACTGTACGCTGACTGTACAGAAAAAAATTCTTCACCCTTTACAAGCAATTGAACTTCTGGTTTTGCTACCCAGTCTCACAGAGTATCGTATAAATAGCACGAAGTGTGAAAATCGTGCAATACATACGGCAAATTCCACTTTGGTGTGCATATGATTCGGCAGTCCTTCCCATTCACTTAAACGGCGCATTTTTTTTTGTTGTTTTATTTATTAGTTTCTCATTTTTTTCTGTTTTTTAAACCATTTTCACTTGGGTTTAGGGACTGGCTTATCAT
The DNA here is from genome assembly GCF_030506205.2 of Paramisgurnus dabryanus. Lineage (NCBI taxonomy): Eukaryota > Metazoa > Chordata > Actinopteri > Cypriniformes > Cobitidae > Paramisgurnus > Paramisgurnus dabryanus. Next base: position 9,447,484 of record NC_133358.1, on the reverse strand, counting down.
ATGCACGCCAAAGTGAAATTTGGCGTATGTATTGCACGATTTTCACACTTCGTGCTATTTATATGATACTCTGTGAGACTGGGTTGGGTTTTTGAAAGCTGGGAGTTGGAGGAAAGTCTGATAAGCTTACATTAAAGACGGGACATGACTCACACTGAAAAAAAATGATTCATTCAATTTACTCATTTTTTTGTGGTTTCAATCAATTTATTTAAGCTACTTTTGTTTAAATGTATAGCTTAAATAAATTGATTGCAACCACTTACCTTAAAAAATTGAGTAAATTGAATGAATCATTTTTTCAGTGCATATCCAGTGACCAGAATAATATTGCTACTTGCAGGTGGACTTAAATTAAGATTTCCAATGAAGATTCCTTAGAATAATCATTTTTGGTTTTCCAAAGAACCATTAGGCAACATTTTTTATATAAAACATTTCTTTCCTACCTTTTATAGTCTGTAAAACCTTCAACAACTTGGTTTTGCAAGTTAACCTATTTTTTAAGTTTTGGTTTGTGATAAGTTGACAAAAAATGTTTAAGTTAAAGGGGACATATCATGAAAATCTAACTTTTTCCATATTTAAGTGCTACAATTTGGTCTCCAGTGCTTCTATCAACATCAAAAGATCAACCCAGTAACTTAGTTTTGGTAAACCATTCTCTGTAAGCATGTGAAAAATATTTAATTTGGCTCCCCCTGTGATGTCAGAAGGGCATAATACCGCCAATTAATCTGCACTATCCAACCACAACACTGCCATTTAGTGCAGAGATCAGCTTATTTGCATTTAAAAGGACACCCAAAAAGGCACATTTTTGCTCACACCTACAAAGTGGCAATTTTAACATGCTATAATAAATTATCTATATGATATTTTGAGCTAAAACTTCACATATGTACTCTGGGGAAACCAAAGATTTATTTGACATCTTAAAAAAAGTCTTGTGAAAATTAAAATATATGTTGATTTGACAAAAATGCTGCATATTTTTACAGTGCACTACAAGCAAGCATTTGCGCAACAGAAAGGAGAAGAGGTAAAAAAAAAATGCAGAAGGTTCATTATAAAACCACACAGCCTGACAAAGTACATATTTAGGAACATTTATTTTTAAGATTGTGGGCATTCTTGTTTTGACTAAAGATGTGCAACCACCTTACAACCACCAGGAAGAGCACTTTTAACCACACATAAACATGATAAAAACAATGAGGGTATTTAAAACTTTATAAATAGCATTAAAAAAGCATTTCCGGCTATGTCACTCACTACATGACATAACGTTTAAGAGCGTACTTCTAACACATTCCGTGAACTAGTGGTGGGTCACCTACTGTCTTACAAATGAGGGGAAAGGAGAAAAAATCTCTTTTGTCCTCCACTAAATCTGATACCAGGCCAGTATCAATACCCCCCACCCACCCGTCCAGTACATCAGGGCCAGTGATCTCTGACAGTCAGGTCAGTGCCCAGGAGGTCCTCGTCCTCTCTACAACACAATGCGTCTCCTCATCTTATCTCTTATCTCAGCTCCACATCTAGTGTATATCACTTAAATCTGTGTTAAGCCTGAGTTTTAGTGCAAGCAGACCCCACGCAGGCTTATTGCTAAATTCAAAACAATGAGTTGAGATGATAAGATTTGTGTTGAGGATTAGACTTTCCTAATCAGATTGTCTTGTTTTCCAGTAAAAAAATTATGAACATCTAAAATAAAAATGACTGCTGTAGTTTTAAAGCATGCAATGTGCAGGACTACTGCCTATGAGTGAAAAAGATGTGAACCAGACTTGAAAGAAATCAGATTTTAAGATAAAGATGCACGATTTATGATGCCAAAATGTATTCTCTTGAATTACGTAACGTTGAAATAGCAGTCATATCCAATTCAAGCAGATATAAGATATACAAATATTTGAATGACTAGTCAAACGTAACATGTTTATCAATGGGGAGCATTTCTAACTTGTTATATTTTTTGGGATTCGGTTAAATTGCAGAAAAATTACACGTATCAATTTTGCATCAAATCATTTTCTGCAATGACTGTTTAGCGAATAATGTATCATATTATTGCACACATGCTCATTATAGTGTAGTTTAGGAAAATTCAACAGCCCGTGATGAAATGTGTTACGCCGAAGACTAAATAGACTCGTAATCTACAATCACTTTTTTCCGCTCATTTGTGGGACGCATTTTATTAGCACATTATCAGATTCTGTGAATCTGTGGCAATAACACATTCGTCTTATCTGTTCGATGTACTGCTCAACTGCATTCACTCAGTTTTGGAAGGGTGAAACAGGCACATTAATAATTCGGTCGCTATAGCAACGAGGCTTCCGAATCCACGGACTGAGGCAGAATTAGGAATAATGACAGGAAACAGAATGAAAATGAGATTTTGGTAGGAGTTGGATTTGTATTAACACGGCCAGTAATTTAACCAATCATGATAAGACGTTCAAAAGGGATTTCGGAGCCCTTTTGTCATGGTAACAATAGCAACAGTGAATACACATAGAGAGTCTGAATGAGTAACTAACTCTACGCATGAACTCACATGGGACTTTCTAATCTAGGAAAGTATTTTTTTTTTTGGTTTCAGAATGACTGGCGCATCCGTATTAGGGCTGCATGACAAATCAAAAGGTGCTTTCCCTTTAAACCGTAATATGGATTTCTTTTTGTTTTGACTGCGTTTTGATCGAATGGGCCACGATTGGAGCTGTTTGATTTGGCACATGATGATTATTTGCTTGAAGAGTGCGTTGGTGTGGGTACGATATATCACATTTGCTTTAACACAACTATACAAAGCTCGCATGAGGTCAGACGGCCGGTCATGATACTAATTTATCTTCAATAGTGTGTTTACTCGCATTTGTTTGTAGGTTTAACCACACATGCGCGACCTCATCCTCCCGTGCACTTTGGAGCATGATGTCATTTGTTTGAGCAATGTGTCATCCTCATTTTCCTGTATACTGCTCCCAAATCATTGGTTATGTCATTTTCCCATGACTAAGGTGTTCTCACCGATTGTTTTGCCCGGGTTGGGTGAGCACACTCAGAGACGGATCAGAGTTATTTTGCAAACAAATGTCCTTGTTCCCATTGGCTGAGGATTCAGGTGTGACTGTTGACTCACCAGAGAATGACTCTGTGACCATTTAATAGAAACATGTTTAACAGCGCAGTTTATAGAGTGCTGGCGGATGAAACAGCTAGTAAAATTGTATATAGGTTTAGTATAAATTTTACACTAAAGCAGCGGATTGCTGCTAGAGCGTGCAAAACTGTTATAAATCTTATTTCATAGTTCACCGTGCTAGAACGCCTTGAGAAACTCAAACATAGCAAATGAAGCTTTTCATACCCATCCCATAATCCTCCTCATAATTGTAACTCAATAAATCGGCAAAATGTAAAAGAGTGATGCCGCGAAAAGTATGGCACAGTCACTATAACTATCATAAATCACACTGATCGTGTCAAAGGTTTGTCAAGACCAGTTGAAATAATCTGCAACTCCCAGTGATATTTGAGTAGCATTAGCCTCTCTCTCTTCCTCCATGTGCAAACACCTGAGTTTGACTAACCCATATCTCATGACTGGCCTGCAGTGCTGCAAGCCCTGTGCATTTTCCAGGAAATGAGGCATGATGCGTGCCATCACCCAGACACAAGCCCTCAGGAACCAGGAACCAAGATATAAAACAGACTGTTAGCTTTTGGATGATTGTAAATAAAGTGGACATTAAGTTGGTGATGCATCTCTTTCTTGTTTCTTTATAGAATGGGGTCAGAATGTCTGAAAGTCATTGCAAAAAGGCTCCTATGCATTTAAACCATTACAAGTTGAAAGTAATTGCATATAACAAATTGAATTATTCCCATTTGGGTGAAAAAAATGTCTGGACTTCAAAAGCCCCGTTTACATCTGGTATTAAGATGCGTTTTTGGTAGATAGGATCACAAGTGGACGACGCTATTTACAGGTGTAAACGGGTCTTAATCGTTTTGATCTCGTCCACTTTAGACCACATTCAGAGGTAGTTGAAAGCACATTCGACTTTTTGTGATATAGACCCTCATGTGGTTGAATGTGTTTGACAACAAAAGACAGCCTACTCTTCACCTATTGATCTAATGTGTTAAGTACAGAGCAGAATGTTTTTAAATCGGGCTCTGACGTTTAGCGTGAACCCATAGGTGCTGTTTTCCAGACAGGGATTAGACTAAACCTAGACTAAAATAAATGTAAGAGCTGTCCAAACTGAAAACAACTTGCACTGACAAAAAATACATCAGTGCCATTTGTTTTGCCTCAAAATGCACACAAGTAATGTTTTTAGTTAAAACTAGTTATATTTCCTAATTAAACTAAGGCCTAGTCTTGGCTTAAAGGGATAGTTCGGCCAAAAATGATATTAAACCCATGATTTACTCACCCCAAAGCCGTCTGAGATGCCATCATTTTTCAGACAAACACATTTTCAGTTATTTTAGAAAATGTCTTATATCTTCCAGCTGCTGAACAGTAAACTTACGGGTTCCACGTCATTCAAGTCCAAAAAATCCAAACGGCTCCAGGATGATAAACAAAGGTCTTCTGAGGGTAATCCATGCGGTGTTGTGGTAGAAATATCAATTTTTAAAACTTTATAAACGAAAATAACTAGCTTCCGGCAACTCCGCCATCTTAAACTCCTTTGTATTCAGGAGAGAGTATCAGCGTAGTGTACGCACTTTTCTTAGTGACGGATGACAAATTCGGAGAGCGGGGGCACAGAGCAGCAGCAGAGAAACCTCCGTAAACTGCATCCTCTCTCATCTTGAATTGAATGTGGATGCGACTAAGATGGCGGCGTTACCGGAAGCCAGTGTTGGGCAGTAGCTTCACTACAAGTAGCGAAGTTAGTAGTTTAACTACATTTTTCAGTAGCTTGGCAGTAGCTTAGCTGCTTTCTAAATCAAATAGCTTTTCAGTAGCTAAGCTCTTTTTTTGACCAAGTAGTGAGGTAGCTTCCACACAAGCTACAATTTTCCAAACATTTCTGAAGACATTTCCTGAATTTGAGAATAAGCGCGTCATTTTGAATCGACACAGGACGTCATTTGTCCCGTATTTTCGAGTTGTGCAGCCTTCCTTCATTCATACAAAACATTACCACTCGCATTCTGTAAAGACTCGTGCTCTACCTCTGACTGGGTTATGTCATCAAGCCAAGCTAATATAAAAACATGTAATAAATATTACAATTAAAACTATTAATAGAATGTGCTTTGGCGGGCACCTGTGCAGGATACTGTACCTGCTGCCCGCGGGCACAACGTTTGGAGACCTCTTTGTTAAGATATGTCAGGGCAAGGTGTTTTTAAATTAAGGCAGCTCAAACATGAAATTTAATTCTGGGAGTAGGATAAGACCTGTCCAGCAAACCGCCCCGTAATGTGAAGTACCTAGGCCTACATTATGCTTGTAATGTATTGCCTATAATTACCAAAATGCTAAATTGAAACTGAATAAATTATTACATAATAAAACTGGTTAAAAATAAAAAAGTAGCTTGGATGTAGCAAGCTACTATTGATGTAGCTTAGCTTGCTACATTTCCCAGGGGGATAGCTTTAGTGTAGTGAAGCTTCATTTAATGTGAAGTAACTGGTAGCTTAGCTCACTATATTTTCCAAGTAGCTTGCCCAACACTGCCGGAAGCGAGTTATTTTCGTTTATAAAGTTTTAAATTTGGGTATTTCTACAACAAAACGGTGCGGATTATCCTCAGAAGACCTTTGTTTATCATCGTGGAGCAATTTGGTTTATTTTGTGAAGGATGGATGCACATTTTTTGGACTTAAAGGACGTGGACCCCATAACTTTACATAAGATTAACTAAAAGATCTAAAACATTTTCTAAAATATCTGAAAATGTGTTTGTATGAAAAATTATGGACATATGCATCTCGGACGGCTTCAGGGTGAGAAAGAATTGGGTTTAATATAAGTTTTGGACGAACTATGTTTTTAAGATAACCCCTGTCTGGGAAACCACCCCCTAGTGTTTCAACGCGGATTTTAAGCAATTATTAATAAAACTAAAGCAGCTGCTATCCACTACTTGAATTTCTGCTTTATTTTGTGAGCGTGTGAAATATCTGTGAGGTTATTTTGTCCATTGTTGAGAAATATCCGAGTGCCCTTACATATACATGGACAAAACCTTGTGCAGCCTGTTTACTAAGAACACAAGCAGGAGACTCTGACATAATATTAGTGCGCATCAACTGTAACCCATCATTTATCCTGCTTGTGTTTTAATGAAAGTAGAGGGAATCACCCGTAGACCATCCCCTTGAAGTAATCAGGACAGAAGCAGTCGAAAGTGGACCAAAGAAATGGATTTAAACACCAATTATGAACAGGATTGTGTCTCACTCATCTACTTGTGATCCAATTGACCAAAAAGCATCTTAATACCAGGTGTAAACAGGGCCAAAGAGCATCTTGTTTGCTTATATATTTTTTGAAAATCCTTAAACATTTTCAAGATCCACATTTTGGATGAGATCTCAGTGTAAGGATCCTACTGTACAGTATGTTAATTGATTTACCCTAGGTGAACAGCATTTGCAAATTGTGGCATGCAATAATGGTTAAAAAGTGCAAAGAGACTCATGACCTTTAATTCAGTCATTTATTCATATTTTTTAATTCACATTCATTTTCATACTATTGTCCTACCTCATTTTTATATTTACAGCACATAGACAGGCTAAATACACTATATTGTTGTTTGCAAGTCAAAACCAGCTGACAACAAAGACAGTGCTTCTTTATACTCAAATATAATCATTGTCCATTAACTATTTTACTTTTTAACCTCAGGTCAAATAAAACGCATAAACAACAGCCTAGCATCCAAAGGGCAGAAAATAATCAGATTTCTCTCTTTTTGATGCGACCTAGATGCTCAGGGGTCACATGTAAGTTTGCAATAAATATATTTTGACGCACGTTGACCAACATTGAACCTATTTTCATTCTGCAGACACTTTACCAGTCCTCATCGGTCATTGCGCTGACAGCTAACTGTGACAGAGCTCCAGCCATGATGAGTGGCAGACAGGAGACTGCTGGAGACTATCGCCTATGCCCCAGAGAGCCACCAGACACGGCATCCTATCAAACGGGCCGGAAGGAAACCGAGTGTGTCAACACAGCGCCGCACACCTCACTCATCCGAGCGCTAATGGATAAAGACGCCGCATCTGTCCTCAGAGAGAGAAAAAACGCAGAGCGAACATTAAACTCCGTTTCCCCACAGGCCCGGTTTTTCTGCACCGAAACAACAACAAGGAGGACATCAACACAAATCATTACTGACAGATAAGATACCCAGGTGAGTTCTAATAAGACTCCCCCACTTGTTGCTAACCTCTACAGTCACTCGAAATGACTTTGGGGTTATTGACAACATCTGAATGGTTTTAGGCGTGAAGATATGACATGGTTTCCTCCAGGTAGGTAACTTAATCTAGGGAGAATTCCAGTTAGAGCTTGTACAACACTTAATCTGCACTACTTGTCTGATGAAGCAGATAAGCATTACGGATGAGATGTTTGACAAATAGGCTCACATTGCAGGTGATGTCATTGGTTGTTTTTCTGTGTATACTTCTGTAAACTTCAGATTAGTGATGGGAAGTCTGAGTCATTTCTGTAAATTGGCTGTTTATCAAAAATGATCTTGTGCTATTTTATCTGGTCCTTGACAACTCAGTGTGGCATATATAGTGCTCTAAAACAGCATTAACAAATCTGTATGCAGTTTTAATCAGGGTCTCTAATGAAATGCATGTGTCCCATTCCAGCTTGTTGCGCCCATGACCCAGGCCAGAACCTAAATATAATATGGATTGACTATAAACTAATACAATTTCTGATAAAGTTGAACCTCGTGTAAGTAAATTGTTGACTTGAGCAACTGTTGGGACCGATTCAGTCAGGTGTGTAAAGGCAAACAGAAAGTTGGTCTTGGAAACTAGATCAACTGGTCCAGTCTTCCATCGTTACCTCAGATGGACTGCGAGACTGAAAGGACAAAGAATTCAATAATCAAGTGTCAGGGTGAAGAGTAAATTGGGCATCACCAGAAAGCACCTTCGGATTGGCTCCCCTTGTGTGACTTAATTAGCAGCCTAGGCCAAGCTGAATGAAGCAGATCTCTGGGACTTTCTGAGCTGAGGTGTGAAAATCTGGGTCAGTAGGGCTGGGAGAGCGTTAAGGTTTTTGTGCCAGTGATCTTCGCCTTCTCTCGCACAATCAGCCACTGACAGACTCCGTGATAAGACAGTGACAATCCTCCCTGGTCACTGCAGCTGGTCAGCTCAGTTAGCATTCCTGTCAATTCCCTCTAATCCTGGTATTTAACCATGTCCCTTGCTCTACCAAACGGAAGACCCGAAGCATTCCTTCGCTGACATACTAAGTTCACTATTTTTGAACGCTGACTAACTCCCACAATGGGTTAGCAACTATCCGTACACTTGTGGTGCTGCGGGAAGTTCCTTTGCGCTGGAGGGGCCGCACAAAGGAATGGTGCTAATTACACCCCTCACTTGTTCTTTTTTAGGCTACCTCTTGTTCTTTCTCTCCTACCACCATTCACAGTTTATCTTTTTCCCTTTTAGTCTTTAACATAAACTGAAGACGGCTCCTTTCTATAGAATAATCAGAGCTTTAAAAAGGGCGTGGAAGAGTTAGTCCTATTAGCTGACTCTTGTGCTTCAATCACAGTGCACCCTGTTTTTAAGTTTTAATATGAAAGAGACCCATCAGATACACCAGCCAAATCCATACTATTAAAACAAGGGTCATTTCTGACACGCAATTACTAGCTGCATTGTGGACGTGAAGTAATTAACTACAGTACAGCACCGCGACATTTGTTCCAAATGGTTCCCCATCACTGGAGAGTCATTTTCCCTCATTCACAAGGTCAGATGGATGAGATGGCCCACCGTGCCACAGGAACCTGACAACAGGGTGCGGCAATTACCGCTGTCCTTGATATTTAATGTGGAATGAGTGCGGTAACCTTTAGTGTTTGCTTGCGAGACCCCCCTTCTCGCCCACTTTCCCTCCTCTGGCTTTCTCTCCTCCATGGGCCGGTCAAAAAACACAAGGATCACTTCGGAAAGACTTGTGAAGTGTGTTTGCGTGCCAGGCGGTGCCGTGGGAGCAGGGGAACGTGCATGCGCACATACACACACGCTCAGATGCTGCCAAATGGATGCATGTCAATGCTGTTCGGGTTGACGAGGGACTCGCTTGTGGGCCAGAGGGTATGAAGAAGTGCAAAAGTAAAAATAGTTGCTGTGCTCTGCTAACTCGGCACCAACGAAGCAAAGAATTTGACACGTTTTATGTCAAACGGGAAGAACATCTTTAGCTCGCTCAGCTGGAGTACATTGTTACGGCCTGAAGTACAATTACCCTTACAAAGTAGTACTGTATTGCTCAAAAGTGCACCATGGTATTCCAGTTTCTGTGTATGTGTTTTGTAAAAAGAGGTATCATCAATGCCATCGCACCAAAGGTTGCCAGATCCAATCCGTGGCAACAGTCGCTAAACTGTGAACTGAGTACTGATTGTGCTGTCACAGTCATTTTTTGTTATCTGATGATTTTAATTTCTGCATAAATTATTAATGCTGGTTATTACATTGTGTTTCTGTCATTTCATACATTGAAATTCATGTAGTTACCTATATCATTTTTGGCATTTTACACAAAACTGCATGAAAAATATCCAACATAATGAAGGGGATGGAAAATGATTATATCCCAGCTACCAGCTAATTAACTTACATAAATCAAATGAGAAATAATTGCGTTGGCTGCCATAATAACAATGGCAAACAAATCAATCCCTATGCAAAAATCTGAAAAAGAAGTTAAGGAAACCAGAGATCTACACCAGAGATCTACATAACTTCAACTGACAAACAAATGCTTGAAAACCCTCATCTATCATCACCGTTCTCAGTCAATGTTCAGTCAATGTACTGTTATGTTGAGGCGAAACATGCAATGTGCAGTATTATGGAATGCGATCTCTGAAAGGCTGGGCTATACAACACTGAAGTGTAAATTGGAAGCGTGCCACGGTATGCAGCATGTTTGACAGCTGTAAGATCCATCCTTCACTTTTGCACCTCTCTGGAGTGTAAGAAAAATCCCACAATCCTGCAGTGAAATGAGAAGTGAGTTATGTAACTATGCTTTACCTTCTCTCATCACCATATGCTATCTCTGTTTACTTTAGCACATGCTTTCTTTGCAGTCACAGACATGGAGAAAAGACACAATGACGGATATATGTTTCGGCAATTCCAGGGCATCGTTTTTGTCATGGTTCACTGCAAACATACCTGTACTGCCATGCAATTATTAACACTATACACACATGTGTATGTCTTGCCTCTCTCACGCCATGTGTCAGTGAGGAAACCATAACCACGGGGATAAATGCAGTTTAAAGTGTGCCACATGCACAAGATAAAATGAAATTTGCTTGATATAAATTTGATTAACAGGTTGTGTTGAAAACCGTTACTGGTCTGTAAATTTGCACACATATTAGACATACAAAACTTCATACAACACATCAGTGTTGAGGAAAGTTACTTTAAAAAGTAATGCATTACAATATTAAGTTACTCCTCAAAAAAGGAACTAAATGCGTTACTTCTCATGGAAGGTAATGCTTATGTTGCTTTTAAGTTACTTTTGCGTTACTTTTTCTTACTTTATCTCTTTCAGGCTTTGCAGGTGTTTTTATGACAGAGAAGTTCTGCATTCAGAAACAATCGCAAAAATGTTAAGCTGTGCCCTGCCATCTCCGTTTTTGACTTAAACTGTTTCCACTCAGCCGCGACACATAGAGCGTGTAATTTTATGTTGATATTTAAGGAATAATTGATGACGGGCTGTTTAATTATTAGAAAATAATGCAGACCCAACACCGCATTATTTTCTTTTAATTCAAAGGACCAGAGTAAATTATTCCTCATATACCACAAACATCACTCTGGTGCCTATTTTTAAGACATATTATAGATTAGGTGTGTGGTTTACAGAAAAATAATCAACACCCTTGGAACATTTCTCAGCCAATCAGAATACAGCAGTCAACATAGCCCGTGGTATAAGTTCAGTTTAATTCAGTACATTATTATTTTTTTAAATCAAATTAATTTAACTGAAAAGTAACTTGCATTACTTTTTTAAATAAGTAACTCAAATATTAATGTGTACATTTCTTAAGTGATGCATTACTTTACCCGTAAAGTAATATTATTACGTAATGCAAGTAAAGGGCTCATTATAGTTGTGTGTAGTTCCTACGGCGTAGCCGCGACGGCATAGGTTCAGGTCGGTTTTCATTTATAATTTTGCGCCGCCGTCCGCGTTGACGTGCAAACACACGCGCAGACCGCTGGTAGGCAGTATCCACACGTGTGACCACAGTAGCAGCGCGACCGTCAGAGAAGAAGAAACAGCAACTTGTTGTGTATGATTTGAGAACACCAGCAATGATGAACGTAAATAAACAGCTACTTTTGTTGCAGTTTGAGTTGAATCACTCCTCAACTTGGCTCATCTTTGTTTTCACCGTCGCTAACGGAAATACCTATGACGCATTTTTTTACCTGACGTCAGGGGTTCTGATGGACCAATCACAGTGCTTGCGGTCCGCGTAGAACTGACGCGCTGTTAAAAATTTTGCGAGGTGCACGTCAGGCTAGGCAGAGCTACGGATAACCTACAGCGTAGCTATGGCGTAGAGTTTACGCACGACTATAAATCGGGCTTTACTTGTAATGCGATAACCCCAACACTGCAATTGGTTTTATTTAAGTTAATTTTAAATGTCTTTTTTTCTTAAAAAATAAAAATAGAAAGAAATCAGGCAATTGTTAAAACACACTAGTCTAACTGTGCTTTCACACCGCCATCGGCGAGAGCGTCAATAAAAGCTCTGACTGCCCTGCCACTGCCAACCACGCTTTAGAAAAGGTGTAGTGGACGCTCTGACGCTCGAATGCATTCTCTGAACTCCCTTCAAGCGGAGGTTTCCGCTTTCCGATTGGTTGCTGCCGAACGTTTCCGCCTTCCGATTGGTTGCCACCGAACGTTTCCGCCTTCCGATTGGTTGCCGCCGAACCGCGTCATAGCTCATTACCATAAAGTTGAACTGATTTAAACTCTCCTCGACGCTCACGCCGTACATGACGCGCCGTGCCGGAGTTCGCCGCTTGCTTTCATTGAAAATGAATGACTTCCAGCAACTTTGACGCTCTCGCCGATGGCGGTGTGAAAGCACAGTAAGAGTCTGAATTTGCATAAATTTAATGAGACATTTCTAAGTTCAATAACATTGACTTTTGAAACTGAAAGACCTGGACCAGAAAACCAGTCAGTTAAAATTTAGATTTATACATCATCATCAGCTTGTATGGTTCAATCTTTTTTGAAAATCTGGAATCTGATGGTGCAAAAAATCTAAATAATATCGCCTTTAAAGTTGTCCAAAAGAATACCTTTGCAACACGTATGATACATGATATTTACTAATGATAATTTTTTAATATATTTATGAAATTAATAAAATACCTTCATGGACCATGATCTTTACTTAATATCTTAATGATTTTTGGCATAAAACAATAATTTTGACCCATACAAAGTACTGTTGGATATTACTATAAATATCCCAATGCTACTCATGACTGCTTTTGTGGTCCAGGGTAACAAAAAAATGTTGCAGGAGACTTAAGCAAAGGTTTACTGACATGAAGAAAATACTTTTTATCTCTCGATTTTGTGTAAATGTAGAGAATCTGTTAAAAATAACCCTGAATCCAATGCCAACAGCATTTTATCTGCTCTATCAACATCTTCAGCCATTGTCATTTGACATCTCAGAGCTAGAATCTGGCTTTTGATTCTCCGCAATAAACTTTCGATCTCGGCGTGTGTTTCTGAAAAGGTACTTGAGATCTCAGAATCTAAGAAAGCACAACACCAAAATGCAAGAGCGCTTGGCAGTTGAGCAGTAGAAATGTCAAATGTAATCTCTCTAAATATGGGTGAAGAGTTGGCGATTTCTAGTCACATGAGGCAATGACGGCAATCTCTGGTAAAGCAGTTGAACAGTTTTTAATTTTACGCAACATCCAACAATGGTAGAGAGGGCAAAAGAAATATCTCCATTAGAAACAACAAACTTGAGGGAACACATTACTGTACTATTTTGTAATCAACACAATATTTGCAGCCAGATTATTATCATCATGAAATGAGACACTGTTCGGAAAAGGAATCTGTTAAATGTCAGTATCCACACAGAGCTAATGTGTGCCATCACTACAAGAAGACCAGCTCAGACCTGTATCTGTAATACTGCAACACAGGGACGTGCACAGGGGGGTTGCTCAGGTTGCCCGGGCAACTGCCCATATGCCCTTCTCGACTCAAGTTGCCCTTCCGAGATGGAACATTTTTTTTTACTTTTACTTCGTTTACACTATGCAGCGTTCCTTCGTTACTGTATTTTAATTAATTACGAAATTTGTATTTTATTTTTAAATTGCTATCTTGTCTGGCGCATTCGCGAATTAATGACTCGTTTGAGTCGATTCCTTACAAAGTTTTGCAAATAAACGAGTCTTTTGAATCGACTCTTTACAAAGCGAATGGGCCAAACGTTTAAATTGGTTCGCGAATCAGTTTGAATGAATTGTTCCGATCGCTGCAAAAACGGAATCGTCCGAAGCTGTTTTACTCGTAACCTATGTAGAAACACGCAGAATATAACCAGTGTTGGGTGACGTGGAAATGAATTTACCAATCATTTAACTAAAAGCAAAACTTCACACATGTACCCACGCGACCTGTTCGTCGTCAGTCACAGTTAAACGCGTGCAACCTCCAGAAGCATTGTAGCACAGATTGAAGAAAATCCATCGATGATTGACATCTGATTCGCTGTATACTGTACTGTATGATGTAAGTGATTCTCACTAAACACACGTGACATGACAACGTAAGAAAACATGAGTTTTGTCTAAAATCAGTTTTATGTAAGTGTAAACTGTCAATGTCCTCAGACCATCTTAGGAGATTTCTAACTTTATACATATGCAAAACTGTTATCAGTTTACTTGTCTGATATTTCAGCTATAAGCTACATCATCATTGAGACTAGAGTTAATTTGTTAATTTGAAATGCCTGTCTATTCTGTGTTTGTATTCTTTTTTCTGTACTGTTTGTGTATGTTGCAGTTTTACACATACTGTAGAAGTGCCCTTCATAAGTATTCTTCTGTTTGTTGTGGAGTCAAGAAATGTCTAAACATTAAAAGATGAACATGAGACAAAAGTACAGAATCTGTCACATCATTATTTTTTAATGGTCACTGAGCTGTGTCCTGATTGTTTACACATGAAAAGCATAAAATGTGTAGGATCAGTTTGATTCACGTATGTGCATTTGTGTACAACATACATAAGTCAGCATTTAATGCTGTTGTTCTTTGTTGTTAAAGCATGTATGTGTTGAAACATAAACAAAGGTTAATAAAATGTGACATTCTAAACTTCTGACATATTGATACTTATCTTACCAATTTCTGGTCTCCACAGCAAACAGAAAAATCTTGTCTTTACAGTTCTGATACTTATGGAGGGCACTGTATTGTGTGTGTGTGTGTGTGTGTTTGCGCGTGTATATCTAGATTTATTTTTTCATGAGTAACTAGTAACTCGCTACTTGAGTATTATTTTCATTGCATACTTTTTACTTCTACTTGAGTAATTATTTATTTAGTTACTTGTACTTTTACTTGAGTAAAGTTTTTGGCTACTCTTTCCACCTCTGTTAAAATCTTCATAAATCCAGGCTGAGTTTGCCTCGTTTAAGCCTAAATAATCAGACAGATAGCAGCTAGCTACAGCTTGCAGACAAGCAGCCTAGGCTACAATTTTTTTGGTAGGCATTAGGCAAACATGTTTTTGATTTTAATAAAGACCCTGTTATTCTCAATCCTTCATATAGGCCGTGTTTAAAAAAATATTTAGGGGGGGGTGCCCTTTATTTAGGTCAGAGCAACTGCCCCTAAAAATTCCTGTGCACGTCCCTGCTGCAACAAGCCCACTGCTTTGCTCACTGCAATGTCAGATCGCGTCTCTGCTAGTTGATTTGTAATTCATGGTACTTGGGATCAGAAATACCTGAACTGCCATCATTTCCTTACATACAGGCACCCTGCAACGACTATCTGAGCTATTTTCAGGAATTTCCATGATGTGAGCGTGTCAGGCTAAATCAAGTCCTATAGAGAGAGAGAGAGAGAGAGAGAGAGAGAGCTTCATTATCGGCTGATAGGTGATTCTTGCTGCAGGCGCCCACCATGCATAAGTGTGGATCTAACCCGAGCTTTGATGAGAGATCATTAGCACCAGTTCATGAATGATGCTTCTACGGTCCCTCGGTTGCACAACCGTGATACGTTTTCCCTTTATCTGTTTTTTCCATTCTTGATAAAAAGACACATAGTATCGTATCAGACAGCAAGAGGTACAGAGGAAAGATGGGGTGATTGCCAGTTGCCACTTCGCTCAACTGCATTTTAATTTTTACCGTCGCCTGGGGAACGGAAAAAAGAAAACGTTGTCTCGCAAATGACTTCTGTGAAGGAGCCCGAAAAGATGGAAGTGTGGGAGAGATTCACTGGCAGATATTTCTGAACAAATCACCTGCGTAGCAGCGTCTCGCTCCCTAATGGAAATCTATGTTCATCCCGGTCTCGATTTATCCCACGAGGCCACAGATCTGGCTGATTCCACATCGCCTCGCATCCTCCCGGCTTGAGTTTGTTTCAGGACACGAGGATGCTGCTGCATCAAATTGCGTCGCCATGGAAACATCATGAGACACATAACACTGTTATTAATGACGGGGCATGAAGTACCCGTATGAATATGTAGATAAGCCTGGTGCATATGGTTTTCATATAAGCTGGTTTGATCCCAATCTCCCTCGTCTGGTTTGACTGATGGTGGTGTCACTGTTATTTAATATGCCTGAAGTCTGTTCCTCTCTGTAATAATGTTTGAGCGTTTACAAAGTCATCTGCTTTGACTCTAATTATTAGTAGGCAAACCATGTTTCTCCAGTGACATTCATTGAAACGACTCCTTTGTGCCGAAAAAAAAAAAACAAGCACAAACAAAAATGGCCTAGTTTCTGCTGGAAGTTTGTGTTTACTTGCTTCTGTTGTCCTTTTTTAAAGGGCACCTTTTCTGGCGAACACACAGGGACGCACACATGCGATGGCACACGCGATAGCAAAAATGAAATATTACAGTGCGAAAGATCATATTTATTAAATCTCCTTGGCCGGGCCTGGACCCGCTCCAACTGTTGCTGTTCACTTCCTATCACCCGTAACGAGTCCGCGGCGGATGAATGAGCGTGCGGGACGTTCGTAAAGATAAAACCAGATTGCATATTAAGAGACCGTGAGAGACATGATATTAAAAGCAGAAGCAATCTCAGGAACATCTAAAACACTAGGCACTTTCTCCACCCTCTTGTAGTGTGCAGACTGACTTGGATTTGTTGTATGAGGTCACCTACGCTTTTAAAGATTTTATAAACTACTCATGTGTTTTTTTGGAAAGCAACTCTGTCTGATATTGCGCAATTTTGTAACGTGGGCGATTAAAATTCGTTTCCAGAACACTCCCCCTGCATATGTGGAAATGGATAATTCAGCTTCAAAATTACAACATTGGAAAGCGATTAAAATGTTTTCTTGTTTTATAAGCACAACATTATTCTACACTTCTAAATTAAAGGTGCAGTAAAGTGACAATTGTGCCTCTAGTGGAACAAAATGGACCAGCGACATCAAATACGTCATGACAATGCTCAGGCCAGTGTTGCTGTCAACAATATTTTTCATGGTTACACTTTATTTTGATAGTCCACTTTAAACATTCTACTAACTTTAAATATATTTGCAACTACAAGTCAACTAACTTTCAATAATTTGCAACTATACGTCAACTAACCAACGTGTTCTGATAAAAACGAAGCAAGATATTTTGAGGAATGTTAATAACCAAACAACGCATGAGCCCCATTCACTTCTAGGAAAAAATAATACTATGGAAGTGAATGTGGCTCATGGTTTGGTTACAAACATTCCTCAAAATATTTTCATTCATGTTCACCAGAACAAAGACATTTATACAGGTTTGTAACAACATGAGAGTGAGTAAATTATGATAGAATTTTCATTTTTGGGTGAACTATAAATCTGATGCAGTCAAAAATTAGGGTGCACCTAACTTTCGTGCTGGTGCACCTAAGAAAAAATGCGCACCAGTGCAACCAGTGCAAAAAGTTAGTCTAGAGCCCTGATGTAGGCTACTACCTATAGGTACATTTATGTACTATGTCTGACACCCTGCCGTACATCCACAGGGTAAACACTGCTTAATGCAAGTGTAAAAAAATCGGATTTATAGACATTAAAATACATGAACCCCGATTTATATAAAGTTATTTTTACTAACTTGACTTAATAAGCCTCCTACGATTTCAAAGCAGAGTCCCCAACGCTGTTTCGTAAGCAGCACATATGGCATAGCAGTCATTGAGTTTAATTAAAGACTTTCCAGATATTGTTGGAAGATAGAAGTGGGTTGCAGTTTTTACTGTCTCGAGCCAATGCGGTAATGAGGATCATCTTCATGTGCTCGCCGTGCGGCCACGCGTCAGCTGAGAATCATATTTGTTCAGGGTTGTTTTCCACTTTAGGAGAACAGTTTTTGGTAAACAAGGGAAAACAGAGCTTCTACACATAAAATGCCCGTTAGGGTCTACGAGACGCTCGCAGCAAGAAGCCTCAATTTGCCATCGTCTTTCTACATGCCTGAGTGCAGCAGATAGCTTTCCCTCAAAACGTCTTGTAAAGTAGGAATCAACTGAGTTATGTTCAATGAAATGTGTCTGATGTTTTTCCTTTGCGTTTCTTCGTTCTACTTATTTCCTACAGTATGTGGCTTTTGATAAACAAAGATGCCGTCACACACCCACGGACGAGTGGGGAGGCCTTTCTTTTGTATTCTAAGGAATTGTGGCAAATCCCAGCTCTCAGGAAGTCTGGCAATGCCGGTAAAAAACATGACTGACAAATGACACATGGATTCCTTTGGAGCTCCATTCATCTGAAATAATAGTGCATTTGTAAGCCTTTATTTGCTCAAAGCAGACTTTCACAATTTGACTCTCCGCCAAAGCCTTTAAGTGAACTTGCACCATACAGTGTTCAGCTGCTTTTGTGCTAGTGCCTTATTGCATCATCATTGTTGTTCTTTTTGAAATTGAGAACATCCAGGTTGCTTAAAGCTCTTTACAAACATCTGATTTTAACAAAAAGCCCATGACCTTTAACATTTCCTATTGGCTGAAATGTGAGAACCAATGGGTGTAAAAATGAAATATACACATTAGACAATCCATCTGCCCTCCATTTGAAAAGAATACCCAAGCCATGGGACCTGAAAACTTGACCACAGGCTACTTTGACTTCATCAAGCCCTTACAAAACCCTTAATAACAACATAGCAACACCCTACTAACCCCATAGCAAGATTATATAAATCACGCAAAAAACTGGTTACAGCAGAGCAACACCCTAGCAACAACATGCAACAAATCAATTAAAACCCCAGTAACAACATAGCAATACCATAGCAACACGATATAAACCACACAAAACTCCTGGTGACAACCCCATAGCAACACTCTAACAACCACATAGAAACATGATTTAAACAACTTAAAATCTCTACTAACAACATAGCAACACTTCAGTAATCACATAGCAACATGAAATAAACTAATCAACATCCCCAGTAACAACATATGTAAACCCTAGCAACCACATAGCAACATGATATTAACCACTCAAAACCCCAGTAACAACATAGCAACACCCTAGCAACCACATGATCCCATAATATAAACTACTCAAAACCTCAGTAACAACATAACAACACGTAAAGAAGCCACATGATAATATGATATTAACCACTCAATACCCAAGTAACAATATAGCAACCACATAGCAACATAATATAAACCAATCAAAACCTTTTGTAACACCCCATCACCCCCCCCCCCCCTCAAGAACCCTAGTAACAACTCCAGAAGCAACATAATATAAACCACACAACCCCTGGTAATAACATAGCAACACCATAGCACCGCATAGCAACAATATATAAACTACTCAAAACCCTAGCAAAAACATAGCAACTAGCAACCACATAGCAACATAATATAAACCACTCAAAACCTCTTCTAACTACATAGCAACACCCCAGCAAATACCCAATTAACAACCCTTGTAACAACACAACAACACCCATTGAAGCCACGTAGCAACCTAATATAAACCATTTAAACCCCAGTAACAACATGACAACCTCCTAGCAACCACCGATAACATAATATAAATCACTCAAAACCTCAGTAACAACATAACAACACCTATAGAAGCCACATAACAACATGATATAAACCACACAACTTCTGGCAATAACATAACAACACCCTAGCAACCACATAGCAACATTATATAAACCAATCAAATCCTCTTGTAACAACATAGCATCACCCCAGCACACACCCGGCTTATTAACCCTAGCAACAACTATAGAAGCCACATAGCAACATGTAATTAACCATTCACAAGCCAAGTGACAACATAGCAACATCCTACAACCACATAGCAACATAATATAAACCACACAATCCCTAGCAATAACATAGCAAGTCCCTAGCAACCACAATGCAACAAAATATAAACCACTCAAAACCCCAGCAAAAACATAGCAACATCCTAGCAACCACATAGCAACATAATATAAACCACACAACTTCTGGCAATAACATAACAACACCCTAGCAACCACATAGCAACATAATATAAACCACTCAAAACCCCAGCAAAAATATTGCAACACCCTAGCAACCACATAGCAACACAATATAAACCACTTGAAACCTCTTATAGCAACACCCCACTTAACGACGCTAGTAACACAACAACACCTATAGAAGCCATGTAGCAACATGATATAAACCATTTAAAACCCTAGAAACAACATCCAAGCAACATCCTAGCAACCACATAAAAACCCCACTCAAAAAAAAAATAAATCTCTTGTAACTACACAGCAAACACCCACCAATCTAGTTTCTAATCTAATATATTCGGTTCCTTAACAGACAAAGGGTCATTTAATCGGAAACACATTTGGTGTTAAAGGAAGAACAGGTAAAATGCAACTCTTGGGATGCCTTTCATATCCTCATTAAGTAGAATACTTCAGCCCAGTTTGGAGCGATCACACACCACAGTCATTATCTTATGAACAGCTGAGATTGTGCATTTCTTGGGGGTGTATGAAAAAAGACATTACTGCTCTTGGGATGGGGGTCTGTTGCTTCTCCAGAGATTTACACTTATAGTCAGTAGGCTAAAACAGTCGACAAAGATCTCTCTCATCACAGCTCACTCCCTCCCTCTCTCAATATAACACACAAAACTTTCACAAGACACTGTCATCTGATGTTTTGTCTCCTCCAAAAACAACATATCTTTGCTCGGAATCTTACTTTCAAATATGATTTTCACACTTGTGCGAAATAAAGAGCCCTCATTCATCAATATTAGGGACTAACTAACTTAAAGTATTGATGCAACACAACACCTTTGATACAAAATGTCATTTTAACTCATTATTTTAAATCTTGACTCGTTCTAAATTGCAATAATAAAAAAAAAGATTATTGCTTAAATTATTTTGATGATTTAATGTAAAACTATGATGTTATTTCTCACTGATCACATTTTTACTGCTTTTTGTTTTTTTAAAGAGTACATTTATGTGCAATAGTATGCTTTTATCAGTTGGGATTTTTGTGCCAAGTCAATGCTGCTCTGAATGCAAAATGGAAATATGATATCTGTTATATATTTTAATAGATTTAAATACCTTTAATGTAGTTGACTCCTTTTGTTAGTAAATATGATTGTAGTGTACTATATTAAGTAATGTTTCTGTACTTTTGCAAACCGAAAAACAACAGAGGCTTCCCAATGTATCGTACAGATATTCTGTGCAGTGTTTTAAAAGGATATTGGCCAATATAAATACTGCTGGAGATCTAAACAGCTGTTTTGGACCAGCAGTCAAACGTCTTGCCAATTCTCTTTCGTCAGTCATGTCGTCAGGTTTTGATGTTCTGGGGCAATAAGGAGAGCTCATTGTCTCAACATTAGTGTTTGTGTCAGATTGGCGGTGAATCAATCGATAAACACCCCTCCGCACACACCAGAGATGCATTGTGATTTATTGTTTGCCTAAGAAAGATATACATAATGTCATCAGTTTGTCTCTCCTGTTTAGCGGTTGTTTAGAAGAGAAAGTCCAGCATAATATAAAGTCTGATAATAAGATTGTAGATTGATAAAAGAAAAAGATTGATGATCATTTTAAATTAAAATGCATGCTTGTTTATCTTCTTATATAAGGGTCAACATGGTAAAGCCCCCAAAAGCACATACAACCTAATGATTCCAGTGGTTTTAATAAATATCTTCTTAAGCGAAACGATACGTTAATGAGAGAAAATGAGAGAATGCATTGAAATAATATGTTAAAGGAAGGTTTGGGCTTTATTAAGTGCAAAAAATTATCCAGAGACAGTTTTACATATCCATTTACAACCCTACGATTTGCCTTTAGAATGAAATGGTCGATTATTACCTTATTTGAAAGGGCCATGAATAATTACGTTGAGCTCTGCTCTGATTGGCTGTTTCACAGAGCAGCTCAGTTTCGTATCTCTTTGTGTGTGTAAACCATTATGTTTGAGCCTCTTTCAGATGAAGATACAGAATTTGAGGAATAATCAATTGTTTGGAGATTGTTAATGGATGTTTCTGAGTGGTAAGTTTGTGTTTTTTTTTTCAGTATGGAGCTGCAAAACTTAACTGTAACGTCAATAGTAGAACTTTGGCTTAAATGTTAGCATATAGCATTAACTAGCATACAGCGCTAACTCAACAGCAGTCACAACTTTGTTTTAGCAACTTTGTAATTAATTGAATGTGTAATTTAATGTTGGGGTCGTACATCATGACTGTACATCGTCACAGTTGGTGCTATGTTGAGATCGGTCTGTTTTCCAGCTGTCTTTTGCATGCACAAGGTTTACATTAAAAGGAGGAAACAACTGTGTTTGAGGCTCACTATATGTAATTACCATGGACAGAACTCTTATTATTCATCTATAAATAAATAAATACAGTTTACATCATGTGGCACCTTTAAAATATTTAGCTTATTTGGCGAAATTGAAATAAAATGAAGTCGATTAGAGCCATACATTAAAAGTCGGTGGCGTACTGATAACTTCAAATCTCATTGGTTATCGCGGGTCTCATGACTAGTTGTCATACAGTATGTGTGGTTTGTAACATCTGGGATGATACAGTATGTGGGTCAGTAAATTATGAGAATTTTTATGGTGATTAATTGCCCTCCAACGGTTTGGATAATTGTTTGTTTTGTTAATATTTTATTAACATGCTTCTTTCGATCACGAAAGAGAATATTAGCATGTGTCTTGATCTTTCTTGAAATAGCTGCTAGTAGTAGTAGTAGGAGAGAGAGAGAGAGAGAGAGAGAGAGAGAGAGAGACTGTAAGCTCTGGGCTTGTTCGTTCGCTCTTGCTCCGAGTTTCCTGTTTGCATTCAATAAACAGGATACTGCTGTGTCATAATACACATCACTGCTTTACACAGGATACGCATTGCTAACATGTTTAGCAAACATGCATTTAAACAAATATCTACATATTTAGTTGCCTTAACCTAAATCGTAAATACTATTTTTCTGAAATGAATATACAGGCGATAATTGGGTGGTTACCCGGACATGGTTTGGATTAATCTGGCACTAGGCCTTAGTTATATTAGGACATTTCAAAAACAATACTGGCGTGCAAACCAATAACACTGATATATGTAAATATGTCAGAGCAAGATGTTTTTAAATTATGACATCTCAAACATGCATTTTAGTCTGGGACTAAGATAAGCCTTGTCCGGGAAACTGCCCTAATAAGTAATATTTAAAGATGGAGAATGTTATAGAAGATCTAGATAGTACGAAGAATTTCGAAACTTCTCATAAAAGTTAATCTAATTTATGCAGCATAATCTGGTTTTGATTTTATGCAACCCATTAAAAGTTTACGCTTGTGACTAAACATACATCATAAATCAATGTCTTTCCCTTTTATCCATTTTATGACCCCCTTAAGTTAGCTGATGACCTCACAGTCTCTTTTCCCACATTTCTGGTCCCACTGTGAGACAATGAGTCCCCTGTGCCCCTTCCATAAAGCAGAGACCCCTCCGCCATTGGCACTAATGAACAGCTCCATCCTCTCTTCTGTCAGAGGTTCAGCCCACATCCTTCCTATTTTACTACGATGTTTCTCATCCTCCTCGTGTATCCTGCATTCCTCTCAGCTCCGAAGTCGAACTTCCTCGATCTCCCCTACAGACCTTACCCACGTCCTCCTTATCACTCACACTATCAGGAAGTTACACCTGCTCGAATCGGCTTCGATTCCTGCCATTCAAATCTCGGTTCCATTGAATTAAAGGTCCCACAGATGAATGAGATCATTCCTTGGTATTTGTGTTTTGAAAGGACACCTCGCATGGTGTGTGCACACCAAAACCAAGCAGATATGCAGATCATGTTTTTCACATTACTCATGAATGAAAACAATGCTTTCGTTCATTTTCTGATACAAGCTCTATCAGAAGTCAAATCAACGCTATCTCATGAGAATTCGTACATTTGTTACGATTTGGCTAATTCGTATTAATTCATACGACCACATTCGTAAGTTTTGGTGCGATTTGCCCTGACCCCTGTGACGTTAAGGGTTAGGTGCGGGGTTAGGGGTGCGGTTTCGTTGTTGTTGTTTTTTTATGAGAATCTTACGATTTTGCATGATTAACTTTATATGCATTGATACAAATTACCCAACTCATAAAATATGTACGATTTCTCTTGAGATCAGGCTAGTTAAACCGGACGTGTCAAAAATCCCATTGGTGATTGGCTTGCGTGACAGCACATCGTGTGAATTTCCTGTTTGAGTTTTTAAAAGACGTGGCTGAGGCGAATATTGCCGTTCTTGACAAACACATTGCCCAGTGTCATTCCTGCCCCCCCCCCCCGCCACAAATTAATATACGTTTGCATCTTTGCATTGACTTTGTATGTAATCTACTCGCCCAAATAATTCAATTCACTTTTGGTGTGCACACACCATTAGATTTATTTTATTTCCTTTTTTTAAATTTTTTTTAAGTATGCTTTTTATTGCAATGCTTTCAATGTGCACCTAAAAATCTCTATAAATATTCCATAGATACTAATTTAAAACATTAATGGTGTCAACCATGCAAAAATTGCATACCTATTGTTAAACAAATGGCATAATTTGGTACTGTACCCTAAATGTACTGTAATAGTGATGCTTGCATTAATAAGTTAATATGATAATAACATACAGTTTAACATTTCTCATTTAACCCAAGCAATTTGTTTCTGGATCTGCTAAATGATGGGTTTCAGGGTCATATGTTTCACTTTATGTCAGCAACTGTCATGCTTTCCCGGTTCACAGTTTCTCTGTATTCTGTAAGAGATCATCTGTATATCGATAAGCCCATAGCTTCTCCCGTTGAGACCTGCCTACACATGTAATCTATCATGACCTTTGACCTTTTTAAACCCCATCCAACTCTTTGTATTTTTGGCAGAGGCTGCCACATGTTACGGCTAAACATTTTATAGGCATCTCTGCTGCTCGTGACCTTCAAAGACTTCACACTTAGTTTGTCATTTGACCCTTCACTCTTCCTGTGACACACATACACACTTGCATGTGCACAAACCTAGTGTCATGTGATTGGACCATTTCTGGATCACTGGATCACGCTGAATGTGATCGAATTAACGGATGATCTTCAGTTGAGTCTGACTCATCTCTGTCTCTCTCTCTCTCTTGCGTGCGCGCTTGCTCGCTCGCTCTATTGCAACATATCTAACATCTGCCTTTGATCAAAGCGATAGAAGCTTTCTTTTAACTGTTTGTTGATCCTTGATCCTTTTGTTTGTTGTTGTGGGCCGGTAGGCGTTCATTTTAAAATGAAAATCTCATTTGTAATGTATACATCGTTCAAAACAGACTCACCATGATTCAATTTAATGCAATTTAACTTAAAATATGTTTCTTAGCCAAATGTTTATCAAATACTACACTACCTACCAATCAGAAAAGATGCAGTTAGCATATAAAAAACATGTTATCTGTGACCAACCACCGCCATTAAGGACACTACTTATATTTAGTATTTATTTACATTTGGAAGACACTTCTTCAAAATCATTTATAATGCATTCATATATATATATATATATATATATATATATATATATATATATATATATATATATATATATATATATATATATATATATATATATATATATTTTTTTTTTTAAACAGTATGTGTTTCCTAGGATAGAATCCATGACCACTAAACTGCTAATGTTAGTTTCTACCAATTGCGCTGTATATACTGTTTTGCTAAATATGGTAACCAACCCTAAACCTCACCCTGATTCTGACCGGCTTTATTATTTATAACAAAAACAACCTGAGCAATAGTTTAAAAGGTTAAAATGGTACCTGTTTCCATTAATCATTGTAGAAATATTGGGAGGATTATCCCTCCTCTGTCCCGGAGTCTACACCCCTGTGTAAAATATATAAATTATTTGTACAATGTTTCTTACTTTTGGGTTTTCTGTTTTTGATTGCAGTATAAATGTTTATTTAAAAAAAAAAAACTTGTATACAAGCCATCATGTTGACAAAAACATTTTTTCAGGTCATGGATACACATGAACTGAACGATTGGAAAACACAACGTTATGTTTTATGCAGAACAATTATGGAAAACAAGACGAAATGATTCACAAATAATTCAGCGAAATGTTGAATTTGCATTCATTCTTGTCATTTTTACATCCTGAAAGGTCTAATAAACAAACTTCCTCTGCTGTTGTCATAGCAGCATTACCAGGATACCAAACAATGTGCTATCGAAACTTGATAACAGGAAATGATTTCATCTGTTTCCTTTAATGTGCAACCCGATACGGCCCAGCAAAAAAGCATGCACGCTGCATTAATGGAAATCACTGTGCGACGCGTGAATGTGTATAACAACAAACACTTTAGCGTTAACTCTAACCACACAGATGAGGTCTCGCACACAGCAGGGGTGGTGAAACTTTTTGACAGTGGACCACATACTAGATGAAATATTGAGTCTTGGAGGAGGCTGGTCTGTTTTGCCAACAAGCAAGCAATCCATCAATTAAAACTTTGTAAGGCATCCTTCCTAATTCACTTTCGATGCATGAAGGAACAAATTTTGCCCAAGATTTAATTTGCTTTAGAACTGCTGTGGCCGAAAAAAATTTATTTTGACACAAACCATACTTAAAAATGCATTGCATCAGATAACAAATGAAAGCTAGCATACGCACACAGCAAAACATTAAAAACATGCTCAAAGTCATTTCTGGAGGGTGTATTTTAACAATCTTTTCTTTTAATGGCAAAAACATGCATCAAAACATAAGGTGTGTGGTACAAAATGGAGAAAACTTTACTTACCCAAGGTATATAATAAGGTGAGGTGACCAGATTTTTTAATGAAAAGCAGGATGTTTCCTAGTTCAGTTGTCAAAATATCATTGAAATCTTATTTTTATTATCTGTGAATTAAACAACATGGACAAAACCTTTTTGAATGTTTTCATCTTGTTATTGTTTTGGGTTTGTGAAGGACATAACACCAAAAATGGGACTTAATATATAAGTAAATAGTGGTTCCCTTTCAGTCGGTCACTACGACGTCACGTCGTGACCGACGAATTGGGAACTCGCTTAGAGAGACCAATCTGCTTCGAATACTACTAAAACGCCAATGAACTTGGCATTGAGATATTTGCATAATGCTGGCGCCGCCCCGCCAGGTGCGTATATAAGCAGCAGGTGCAAATAAGGAAATTAGCTTTTTATCGCTTCGAAAGCCGGCAGTATCTGCTACTGAGAAGCTACTTTACTCTGGTGGGATTCGATTGCTGAAGTTGGTTGGACTAGCAGTACCACAGCGGACGCTTCGCTTAATTCCACGACTCTACACCTGTTTGTTGTTTTGAGTTTAGTGTGTGCGTTGCCTTTCCCTGTGCGCATCATCAACTGAGCATCTGAGTGAATTTCCCTAAAAGAGTGATACGAGAGAGCTTTGTGCCTTGTTAAAGGCAGCCACTCTCTCGTATATCCGGACATCAGCGTCCTTTTCAGGATGGCTTTTCGTCCGTGCGATCTTGGGTGCGGCAAGTACATGGGTCCGAAGGACGGTCACGAGCGTTGTCTTTCGTGTTTGGGCATCGAGCACGCAGAGGCAGCGTTCGCTGGGGGTAAGTGTTCTCACTGCGAGAACATGTCCCTTGTGGATTTGCGCAGACGGTTGTCTTTCCTTCGGGAAAAACGCAACCCTCGTCATGCGAGTGCTGAACGCCGCCACGGTGCGGCTGTGAAGCTCTCTAAGGACGACCTGCGCATCACTGTGCTGAGCCGAGCGGGGGATTCGTCCTCAGGCTCTCAGCCTCCTCATCCACAGCCGGTTGATGTGCCGATGGAGACTTCAGCGTCGTGTTCTACGATGTCTCTAGAATCCATCGCGCCGCCCTCCGGGTCCACCGACGCCGCAGCATCCGAGGGTGGGCCTCCTCCCCCTGACGTGGACCCCGACGCCCTTCCTCCCTCTGGTCGGGTTGGGACGCCGGAGTTCGATCCAGAGATGGTGGCCGTGCTCGCTCGAGCGGCGGAGACCGTAGGGTTAGAGTGGGTTCCCCCCCCTCAGCCCGAACCGTCCCGCCTGGATGATTGGTTCTTTGGAGCTGCCCGGGTTTCACAACCCTCTCCACCGGTGCCTTTCTTCCCCGAGGTGCACGAGGAGCTGACTAGAACCTGGAAGTCGCCGTTTTCCATGAGATTACGGCCGTTTCAGCCCTCCCCCCTCACCTCCCTCACCAGCGGAGCCGCTAAGGGTTACACGGGGATCCCTCCCGTGGAGCGTGCTGTCGCGATGCAACTGTGTCCGGCTCACGCTCCCTCTTGGAAGGACCGCCCAACCCTCCCCTCTCGTGCCTGCAGACAGTCCTCCGGTTTAACGGGCGCTGCCCACCAGGCATGTGGAGAGGCGGCTTCAGCCCTGCACGCAATGGCGTTGCTGCAGGTTCATCAAGCGAAGGCCTTGAGGGATCTGCACGAGGGAGGACACGACTCGCCTGTCCTTTCGGAGCTCCGGGCTGCCACTGATCTGGCTCTTCGCGCTACGAAGGTGACAGCGCAGGCGATTGGTCGTGCCATGTCCACGATGGTGGTCCAAGAACGCCACTTATGGCTATGTCTGGCGGACATGTCGGATGCGGAGAAGAACAAGTTCTTAGACGCTCCCGTGTCCCAGGCTGGTCTCTTCGGTGAGTCGGTGGAGTCTTTTGCCCAGCAGTTCTCCGCCGCCCAGAAGCAGACGGAGGCGATCGCTCAGATCATGCCCCGGCGCAAGCGACCTGCCTCTCGCCCTCCAGCGCCGGCGGCCCCGTCTGCTCCTCGCCGAGGGCGCCCTGCGGCGGCTGCCTCCACCCCCCCCACTAGAACATCTTCCAGGCCACGGAGGGGGAACAGCCGTCGGCAGCCCGCCCCGCCCGCACCACCCGCTTCCCGTGGTAAACGGAAATCGAAGCGGCCCTGAGACGGGCGACCTGGAATTGGATGGGATCACTCTTCGGGAGACGGTGACGGCATCGCTCCCTCCACCGGTAGAGGGCCGGATGGAGAATCCTTGGTTTCGTTTTGTTTCTGTTCCGCCGGCTTCTCAGCCGGCACCCACAAAACCACAAAAAGAGTGCATTCCTATTCCTTCTCCAGGTCTTCAGAGGATCGAGAGAGATGTGAGCGGGCATTCACATGCTCTTCCTCCCTCTCCTCTATCGCCAGCGGGTGTTCTGAGGAGTTCCAGCTCTCCGCTGAGGAGACGGGACCACCAGCACCCTCTTCGGAGTCTGTGCTCTCCGCTGAGGAGACCAGACGACCGTCACCCTCAGCGGGCTCAGGTCAGTGTCACACACACACATACTGTAGATACTTATGCTGTCCCAGCAGACGTACCGGCAGTACCACCTGTCCCGCTCCGCCGCCCCCCCGCGGGTACCCCGGTAGTGCCGTTAATTCCCCTCGTACGGTCCCTGGGGGCTTGGCTTCAGCTTCCCAGCCCGTCTCGTTGGGTTTTACGCACTGTCCGCCTCGGTTACGAAATACAATTCAACCGGCACACACCCAAATTCTCGGGCATTCGTTTCACCACGGTGAAAGCGTCCGATGCACATGTACTGCGTGCAGAGGTCGAAGTCCTGCTGGCGAAGGACGCGATCGAGCCGGTCCCTCCAACCGAGATGAGATCGGGCTTCTACAGCCCGTATTTTATAGTACCCAAAAAGGGCGGGGGGTTACGACCGATCTTGGATTTGCGCGTTCTGAACAAATCTCTGCAGAGGAGGTCTTTCAGGATGATAACACCGAAGCAAATATTCAATTCAATTCGCCCCCAAGATTGGTTTGCGGCTATAGACCTGAAAGACGCACACTTTCATGTGTCCATTCTCCCTCGTCACAGACCGTTTCTCCGGTTTGCATTCGAGGGACGGGCATACCAGTACAAAGTTTTACCGTTCGGGCTATCCCTCTCTCCCCGTGTGTTCACGAAAGTAGTGGAGGCGGCGTTAAAACCCCTCAGAGAGAGCGGCGTTCGCATATTGGCTTACCTCGACGATTGGCTTATAATAGCGCATTCTCGACGGACGCTTTGCGAACACAGAGATTTAACGCTTCGGCATCTCGCCCGTTTGGGTCTTCGGGTCAACTGGGAAAAGAGCAAACTCTGCCCCACGCAGAGGATCTCTTTTCTCGGGATGGAACTGGACTCGATCGATTTATCGGCGCGTTTGACAGAAGAGCGCGTCCAGTCAATTCTGACTTGCCTCGGTTCATTCCGAGGGAAGAATGCGGTCC
Source organism: Paramisgurnus dabryanus (assembly GCF_030506205.2). Taxonomy (NCBI): domain Eukaryota; kingdom Metazoa; phylum Chordata; class Actinopteri; order Cypriniformes; family Cobitidae; genus Paramisgurnus; species Paramisgurnus dabryanus. The sequence goes on along the minus strand of NC_133358.1, from coordinate 9,417,080 downwards.
CGCTGAAACAATTTCAAAAGCTCCTGGGGCATATGGCAGCAGCAGCGGCCGTGACACCGCTCGGACTGCTCCATATGAGACCGCTTCAGCGTTGGCTTCACGATCGAGTCCCGAGGAGAGCGTGGCGCGCCGGCATCCATCGTGTAACCATTACACCTGCGTGTCGCCTAACATTCCCCCCGTGGTCGGACCCCGCGTTTCTCAGGGCCGGTGTGTCCATGAGACAGATCGCTCGGCATGCTGTTGTACATACAGATGCGTCCGACACGGGCTGGGGTGCCACGTACGACGAGCTTACGGCTTCGGGGGTGTGGACAGCACCCCAGTTGCACTGGCATATCAATTGCCGAGAGTTGTGGGCGGTATATCTGGGACTTGTACGCTTCGCTACGGAGCTGCGAGGGAAGGATGTACTAGTACGCACCGACAACACTGCGACCGTTGCGTATATCAACCGTCAAGGCGGTTTGCGCTCCCGTCACCTGTCGCATCTCGCTCGTCATCTCCTCCTTTGGAGTCAGAAGCATCTGAGGTCCCTTCGTGCCATTCACATTCCGGGCTCGCTCAATACAGCGGCGGACGCGCTTTCTCGAGCTGCGCGCCCCGGCGAATGGCGACTCCACCCCCAGACGGTCCAGCTAATTTGGAAGAAGTTCGGTCGTGCGCAGATAGATCTGTTTGCGTCGCCGGACGATACCCACTGTCGCCTATTTTATTCACTAACCGAGGGCAGCCTCGGCGTGGACGCATTGGCACACAGCTGGCCTCGGGGGATGCGCAAATACGCATTCCCCCCAGTGAGCTTAATCGCGCAGACACTGTGCAAAGTCAGGCAGGACGAGGAGAGCCTTTTACTGATCGCCCCATATTGGACGAGCAAGAATTGGTTTCCAGAGTTAATGCTCCTCGCGACAGCCCCTCCCTGGCGGATTCCCCTGAGGAAGGACCTTCTTTCTCAGGGAGGGGGCACATTATGGCACCCGCGCCCCGACCTGTGGGATCTCCATGTGTGGTCGTTGAGCGCGCGCAAGGTTTAGGTGATTTACCGCAAGCGGTATCTAACACAATCAACGCGGCACGAGCTCCGTCTACGAGACGGGCTTACGCGTTTAAATGGAACCTTTTCGTCACCTGGTGCTCTTCGCAACGCGAGGACCCCAGAGAATGCCCTATTAACATCGTGCTTTTATATCTTCAACATAGGTTAGACGGTAGGCTGTCACCCTCCACCATTAAAGTTGATATCGCTGCTATTTCTGCTCATCACTCACTTATTAACGGCAGATCAGTTGGCCAGCATGATTTGGTTATTAGATTTTTAAGAGGCGCTCGTAGGCTAAACCCCTCGCGCCCTCCTTCTATTCCTCCCTGGGACCTGTCCATGGTGCTGAAAGCCCTTCAGGCCCCCCCGTTCGAGCCTTTGCAGTCTGTGAGTCTGAAGCTTTTATCAATGAAAGCTCTGACCCTGCTAGCATTGGCCTCAGTGAAGAGAGTAGGGGATTTACATGCATTCTCTGTTGACGACTCGTGCCTTCAGTTTGGTCCTGCCGCCTCGAGTGTAACATTGAGGCCCAGACCAGGCTACGTGCCCAAAGTTCCCACCACTCCTTTCAGAGACCAGGTGGTGAGCTTGCAAGCGCTGCCTCCGGAGGACGCAGACCCAACCATGGCTTTGTTGTGCCCCGTACGCGCACTGCGACTCTACGTGGATCGCACGCAAAGCCTCAGGACCTCAGACCAGCTCTTTGTTTGTTATGGTGGCCAGCAGAAAGGGAAAGCTGTCACTAAGCAGAGGATGTCTCATTGGATAGTTGATACTATCGCCCTGGCTTATAATCTTCAGGGTATTCCTTGCCCCTTTAATTTGAGAGCGCACTCCACACGGAGTGTTGCCTCATCTTGGGCTCTAGCTCGTGGTTCCTCGCTAACAGACATCTGTAGAGCTGCTGGTTGGGCGACACCTAATACGTTCATTAGATTTTACAGTGTTCGTATCGAGCCTGTATCCTCTCGTGTTCTTTCCTCACCAGGGAGGGCACGGAGAACAGTCTCGCAGGTCGGCTTGCAGCCTCCAACTGATGCTTCATAACTGTGTCAGTATGGAAGGCCTTCAGAACAAAAATGCGTAATGGTTTGAATTGTTCTTCCTCCGCTGCCCTGGCAGCCTTTGTTGCGGAGCATTGGCTGTCAGCCTTTCACTAGCTGTATCCTCGCGAACCTACGTGTCTGGCTCGGGCTCCACATTGTGTCCCACCGGGTTCCTTTGTGAGTATTTTTCCGTGGGGTTAATCCTACTAGCCCACGTTTCCCTTAGCAGAGCACTGCTTTGCTTACACAGCCACGGCTGTCTTATTCCTCAACTACGGTTGACTTTCGCCCACCATTAGCCCTTAAGACGGGCGGTGGCTTCCGCAGCGTTCCTATCCCGCTCAGGTAGGGCGCTTCCCAGTCGCTGGCACTTCTGTGGGGTTAAAGGAACATCTAGTGCCCGGCCTTCTGCCTTAAAACCTACCTCCTCCTCCTTAAGTGGAACCGGAGGGCTTTTACGCAGTCACTGGAAGAGGTCAGCCCCTAGTGGCGTTTTGATAGGGATTCCCAATTCGTCGGTCACGACGTGACGTCGTAGTGACCGACTGAAAGGGAACGTCTCGGTTACGGATGTAACCCTCGTTCCCTGAAGGAGGGAACGGAGACGTCACGTCCCGTCGCCACAGGTGCTGCCACCTGCTGTTACGGCCGGTCACACTTTCCGGCTTTCTCAGCGAAAAAGAAGCTAATTTCCTTATTTGCACCTGCTGCTTATATACGCACCTGGCGGGGCGGCGCCAGCATTATGCAAATATCTCAATGCCAAGTTCATTGGCGTTTTAGTAGTATTCGAAGCAGATTGGTCTCTCTAAGCGAGTTCCCAATTCGTCGGTCACGACGTGACGTCTCCGTTCCCTCCTTCAGGGAACGAGGGTTACATCCGTAACCGAGACGTTTTATTGTAGTATAGAAAGAAATGCAAAAACAAAACAGTGCAAATGAAATAAAACAACTGACCATTTGTAGTAATTAATCAAAATAATAATAATAATAATAAAGATGTTACTTCTGATAAAAGCACCATTGTTGTCCACTTTGTTTGCGATTTTGTTATCTATACACTCTTAAAATGAATGTGTTAAATTAACACATCTTTGTTAAGGACAACACATCTAGTGTGTTGTCCGTAATTTAACACATCCCTGTGTTATTTTTGGAACAACACACTTTGGGCCCTATTTAAACGATCTGAAACGCAAGTGCGAAGCGCAATGCGCAAGTGACTTTGTGGGCGGATCTTGGGCGCTGTTGCTATTTTCCCGGCGGTAGAAATAACTCTTGCGCCAGGCGCAAATCAATAAGGGGTTGGTCTGAAGTAGGTTCATTATTCATAGGTGTGGTTTGGGCGTAACGTCAAATAAACCATTCAGAACGCTGTCCAACATTCCCTTTAAACGCAAGGGCGCAAGTTCCATGGCGGGTTGCTATTATTATGACGGATTTACCAGGCGCACGGCAGGAGTGGTTCACAGCCGAGGAGACCGACGTTCTTGTAAGAGCAGTCAAAGGCAGAGAAGTTGTTTTGTATGGGAATAGGAAAAAACCCGCCCAAATCAGCGTAGGTTAAACAGGCGTGAGAGGAAATGGCCACATCAGCTGGCATCCCCATCGTTGCGCCAAGCGCTACAATGATGTCAGGAGACGGGGGAATCCCAAAGCTTACCAGCATAAATCGGGCACGCCGTGTAACGGGAGGTGGAGCTGCTTTACACAGGACCTGACACCAGCAGAGGACATCGCTGCGTCCACCCACACTGCTGAAAGGGTTTGAGGGCTTTGAAATCGGACCCAAGAAACGCAAGCAAGGTCCAACCCCAAAGTACTCTTTCAAATCAAGTTCATATACATTAAGGTTTCTTATGAAAATATTTTAATCGTTATTTGCATGAGAATTTTTTTAACGCAGCCACACAATAAATAAAAAATATCACCACAATGCTCACCACTATGATTCCCCTTATCTCATGTGTTAATATTTTTTATTGTAACAATTTATGATTTGCAAAAATAACTGTTGCATCTGTGTAGATTAGATGCAAAGTGTGTGCGCGTTGTGCACGCTATACATTATGGTCAAGCATGCGCCCTTAAAATAGCATAATGAACCACACGCAACGCGCCACTGACTTTAGACTAGTTTTTTTTGGTCAGTGGCGCAATTGTTTTTTGAAACTGCAAAATAGCATCAGGGATGGTTTGCGCCGGAACACGCCTCCTTTTTTTGCGCTGAACCGCCCAGGGAGCGCAAGTTCATTCCCTAGTTTACCGACGTGCGTCTGTGGAGGGAAAAACCCGCTGTGCGCCGGTGCAAAATACGAATGATACATGCGTCACTGACAAAGTCAATTGTGCTGGGTGCAAGATAGGGCACAATGTGTTAAAAACAACACATAATGTGCTAAATAGTTTAACACAAAACAATGTGTTAAAATAAACACATCCAGGGTTTGTTAATTTTATCTCATTGCTTTGTGTTAAACTATTTAACACATTATGTGTTAATTTTAACACATCATATGTCATTTCGTGTTGATTTTGAGTTCATATGAATAAAAGGGACAACACAGGATGTGTTAAAACAACACCGAGAAAATCCTGCAATACATATGCCAAATTCCACTTTGGGGTGCATATGATACGCCAGTCCTTCCCATTCACTTAAACGGCGCATCTTTTTTGTTTTCTCATTTTCGGTTTAGGGTTAAAACAACTTTTTGTTATATAAAAATGACATCCTAACCCAAACCCCAATTCTAACCCCAACTCCAAGCGACCATGGCTTAAACATAGACAAAAACATGGAGCAACCTGTATATTAATAACCCCCTTAAGCAAATCTCAAATCTAACCCTTAACCCAAGCGAAAATGCTTTAAAAAAGAGAAAAAATTGAGAAACCAATAAATAAAATGACAAATAAGATACGCCGTTTAAGTGAATGGGAAGGACTGGTGTATCATATGCACGCCAAAGTGGAATTTGGCGTATGTATTGCACGATTTTTACACCTTGTGCTATCTATTCGCAACTCCGTGAGACTGGGTAGTTATAAACATACACTGCATGTATTTGAATCACCCTTAAAGAATGTCTGTTTGTTATGTAGTGTTGATGGAAGTGTTGCTGAAGGAGAAGTATAGCTGTTATACATCTGGAAGTTGTCACAGAGGGTATATGTACATAAGGGAGGACAGAATTGATAAGTGTGGATGACAGGGTGCCGATCTTGAGCGTAGGGGTCAGGCGTGGTGACATCTCGGTGAATATATGCTGATGTATGCCAGGTCAAAGTCAGGAGGGCTCAACATGGAAGATAAGATTTGGAGGGTGAAACCAACCAGGAGAACCTCAAATCCGAGAGATCTTGCTGACCTTAGGAAGAATGTGAAGGCTATCACACACTGACACATCGACACGGTGTGTAGTGGTTACCGAATGACTGCCGTCGAACAAAAATGAAAGAATGTTACAGAAACCCAAGTGCTCAAAAAAGATGAATTTATCACTGTAAACGTTGGTAACACTTTAGAATAAGATTGTATTTGTTAATATTTGTCAATGTGTTAGCTAATACAGTGATGATGTATAGGCAGCCGGTTGTTATCGCAGAAATAAGCCCTGAGAGTGTGATCAGGTCTTGTATCACACTAAAGGGGCTTATTTCGCGATAACAACCGGCTGCCTGTACATTATCTCGCTTATTGCATGGCTATTTAAATCATAAGGTGAGGGATATTAAATATTGATTTAAAATATTTTATTAGCTCATGTTTAAGGAATGCAGACCTTCTGCGAGGAACACCAGTTTACTTTCCTCTTACTTTTAAGATAAGACAAGACGTTCAAATGTCACGAACACGCTATTTGTTTTTTTCTTTTGTAAATATAATGTCATATATGTTGGTAACACTTTACTTGAAGGGGTGTTCATAAGACATGACACCTTCATAATCATGACATGACACATACTATGAACATTGAGATTTTAAGCACATTTATGACGACTGTCATTTGTTCAGTTCTGTCATTTTTAATGTAAAGATGACATTAATTGAAATGTCTTTGTTATGACAATTTGACATAAAGCAGTACATCGTAACTTTTCATAAATCTGTCATAAACATGACATAACAGAATAATTGTCAAACTTAAGAAACTACCTAGCTTAATGGGTTAACATTACATTAAACTGTCATTTAATACTATGTCAAAAGCTATATATATATATATATATATATATATATATATATATATATATATATATATATATATAAAACTATATTTTTATTTATATATATATATATATAAAACTAGCTGGAAAAAAAAGGAATTTTCTGACATAGAAGAAAAAACTAACAAAACATTTAATTAATTAATTTAATGTAATTAACTGTTTTTCCAGCAATAGGACCAAACGTTGCATGGCTTAACCCATTATTGTACTGTTTTTGTTTAATTTTCGGTGAATCGGTCTCCAAATGCGATAAAATATAATTGTATTCATTTCAATTATTATTATTATTATTATTGAATCATTGATTTTATTTCTTAAACACCTGAAGGAAACTTAAAAACAGTATGAATTGAAGAATAGTCATGACGCTGTTATAAAACTATATGACAGAATATAAACACTTAATGACATTTAAATGACAAATTATATTTGTACGACTGTAGTTGAGGTCAAGAAAAATATTCATGATGGTGTTATAAAACTATTTGACAGAGTATTAACACTTAATGACATTTAAATGACAAATTATAGTTGTACCACTGTAGTTGAGGTCAGGAAAATATTAATGATGCTGTTATAAAACTATTTGACAGAGTATAAACACTTAATGACATTTTAATTACAAATTATATTTGCACCACTGTAGTTGAGGTCAAGAAAAATAGTTATGATTCTGTTATAAAACTATATGACAGAGTATTAACACTTAATGACATTTAAATAACAAATTATATTTGTACGACTGTAGTTGAGGTCAAGAAAAATATTTATGATGCTGTTATAAAACTATTTGACATAGAATTAACACTTAATGACATTTTAATGACAAATTATATTTGTACCACTGCAGTTGAGGTCAAGAAAAATATTCATGATGGTGTTATAGAACTATCTGACAGAGTATTAACACTTAATTACATTTTAATGACAAATTATATTTGTATCACTGTAGTTGAGGTCAAGAAAAATATTTATGATGCTGTTATAAAACTATATTACAGAGTATTAACACTTAATTACATTTTAATGACATATTATATTTGTACCACTGTAGTTGAGGTCAAGAAAAATATTCATAAAGGTGTTATAAAACTATCTGACAGAATATTAACACTTAATTACTTTTTAATGACAGATTATATTCGTATCACTGTAGTTGAGGTCAAGAAAAATATTCATAACGCTGTTATAAAACTATCTGACAGAGTATTAACACTTAATTACATTTTAATGACAGATTATATTTGTACCACTGCAGTTGAGGTCAAGAAAAATATTCATGATGGTGTTATAGAACTATCTGACAGAGTATTAACACTTAATGACATTTTAATGACAGATTATATTTGTATCACTGTAGTTGAGGTCAAGAAAAATATTCATGACGCTGTTATAAACCTATATGACCTACCCACTCTCACAAGGTTTTGTGATATAGTCACATAATTTTGTGATTCTTTTTTCGTGATATTATCACAAATTAACAAATTCCTGTTTTTGTGTGATTATCACGTTTTGGTTACTCAACAGCTTTTTCCTATTTTCAAACCATTGTCACTTCGGTTTAGGGTTAAATTTGGTGCTTGCATTAGAATGTCACTTTATGTATTGGTTTATACTATTTTTTCTGATTTATTTTTATATGTCACCTGGCGTTAGGGTTAGAGTTGGGTTTGGGTAGGGACGTCATTTTATGTAAATCTAACACTAAACCGAAACGACAATGGTAAGAAAACAAGACAAAACAGTCGAGTAACCAATACGTGACAATGACACGAAAACAGGAATTCGTTATACAATCACGAAAAATTTGTGATAATATCATGAAGAAAGAATCAAAAAAATACGGGACTATATAACAAAATTTTGTGAGACTGGGCTGATATGACAGAGTATTAATACTTAATGACATTTTAATGACAAATTATATTTGCACCACTGTAGCTGAGGTCAAGAAAAATATTCATGACGCTTTTATAAAAATATTTGACAGAGTATTAACCCTTAATTACATTTTAATGACAAATTATATTTGTACCACTGTAGTTGAGGTCAAGAAGAATATTTATGATGTTGTTATAAAACTATCTGAAAGAGTATTAACACTTAATGACATTTTAATGACAAATTATATATTTATCACTGGTAAAACGTGGTCAGTTATGTTGTCTTGGTAACGTCAAGTTGTCATGACAAGTTATGATGTATTGGTTTATGTCAAGTTGTCATAACAAAGACATCTCAAACAATGTCATCTTTGCATTACAAATGACATAACTGAACAAATGACAGTTGTCATAATGTGCACAAAGCCTCCTTCATGTTCATGGCACGTGTCATGTCAGGATTATGAGGGTGTCACATCAGTCTTATGAACACCCCTTCAGGTAAAGTGTTTCCCATTTTAAAATAAGCAAAGAAATATGTTATGCCAGTTTTATCATCGTCAAACGCTATTGGTTGTCAAGTCTGTCATAACCAAATGTGAAGTTGCAAGTTGAATATGTGCAAAACCTGTTCCCTCACAAACCTCTCATGCTTTCAGAAGATCATTTAATATATGTTTCATAGTGAAAATACAGTACTTGCTTTTTTGTATATACACTAGTCAACATTGGAAGTGGATCAAAACGTTTAATAAAAGTTTACATAAAACCAATACCTAATACCCATTCTTGTCGCAGGACAACTTTGACAAACATTTTTGATCCACTTCAAATGTTGACTAGTATATTTCTGTTCATTGTCAGTGTATGGAAAGTGCATTCTAAAGTAATGCTTTTTAGCACATATCTTTAAGTCTGCACTTGTACAGAGGGCTGTGTTTGTCTCAATGTCTCAACACCTTCTGCACAGGCTCCTGTAGTTACTACAAAGAGATCAGTCTTAGTGTCAGTATTAATCTCTCTTATGTAATCTGGTTTTATCTCGGCACAAAGCTGGAGTCTCCACACAAATATTCGCAGGACTTCTCTTCCAGGTCTCTCAATCACTCACACTATGAGTTTTTCTCTAGTGTAGATAAAGGCTCGCTGGAGACTGTCACTTTGGTGTCTGACTTTTAAATAATTTGTAGCGTTTGGCCCTGAAAGAGAAGCTTCTGCCCCTACCACGGGAGGATTTCAAAAGCAGAGTAATGTTCCCAGAAAACATGGCAGGAATTTGGCTGCAGGGCAGATGGGTATCCTTTTAGAGTGAAGGTGGAATCTGTCTCGTGGGACTTTGCCGTGCCAATTTTATGTAGCAGAAAGAGAAAGAGAGAGTAGGAAATAGAAAGCAAAATAGAAAGAGAAGTCTAAATGTAAACAAAAAGTGATACATTGTGAAAGCAGCACTGTGCCATTTGTTCATCGTTTAGAAGTACAGAGAATCGTTTCGCCACTGAGGAATAGAGCACATTTATGTAACATTTGCTGAGGCAAACAAACAAGCAATTGTTTTTTTTATTTCTTTGTTTTTGTGTCTACAACTTAAACATTCGCACACAGCCGCTGAGCTTTCAGAGTAAGGATCTCAAAACAACATATTGCAGCAAATGCATGCTGTTTTCCAAGGAAAGAAATTGCGCTCCCAAAAATTCTGGCATTATTTACTTACCCTTTTTCCAAACTCGTATAACTTTCTTCCATGGAAGAATAAGAGAATTGGACATGGAAATTGAGTATCTAAGTGAAAAGTCAAAATCTGTCATATGATTTCAAAAGACTTGGAAGTGCATGCAGGGAGTTATGTGTATTATGTTTTATAGTGTTTTGACTGCGTGTCATTGTATGATTTGTTGATGTTGTAATTAGTGTAGTATGAATATTTTGCTTTTGTTTTCACAGTAATAGTGAGTAAATAAAGAGAGAATTGTTTTTTTTTGGGGGGGGGTTAAACTGTTCCTTGTAATATATCTCCAGGTACATAAATGTACTTTATAGTGCTACGCCTTATATAACAAAAGTAAAGACATTTGAAGAGTTCAGATGCAAAAACCGCTAAACGTCACCTCTGTCAAAAATCCGAAAATGATTGTTACCAAATGCTTTCAACACATATTATACGTTCATCCAATACTTTTGCACCAATCCGCTTAATCCCGCCCCCAGGCCATTACAAAAAAAAGAAGACAGAATCCACTAGCGATACGTTCACGCGTAAAGAGGATCGCACACCGGCCGCGCCGCTCAGCGCCGCGCTGTTCTAAATCAACTGAACACATTGTTTTCTATGAGTATACGCACACCGGCGCCGCCAGGTGGCGCCTGTCCGCGCCGCCCAGCTGTGACTCAGGAAGTTGCTCAAATCCCTGTCGCGCCACACAGCGCCACTCACATAGTTTAACATTAAATAACATCATATTTGTCCCAAATCATTAACGATTAACATTGGCTGCTAACGTATATTTTGCATTTTGAAGTAGACGCTATCTGACGAAGCTCGCGCTATTTAATGTGCACTTCTGGTTTACAATACCTTCGAGTTCTCCTAGGCGCGACACGGTGTGGCGCGGTGCTGAGCTGCGCGGGCGGTGTGCGATCCCCTTAAGCGTTAAAGCAACACCAAAGTTTTTTTACCTTAAAATAACATTTCCAAAAAAGTTTCAGTCGTTCATTCACTCGAAACAGGGTGAACGGCACTTTCACATTCGCTTTGCAGCCCTCTATCGGCCAAAACCGCACTAAAGAAGTTTCCAACCGTTGGGTCGCGGTCCTGAAGTTCGAGTGAAAACTACAAAAACCTGCTTTACGGCAGACCTACAATCCAATCCGAGCCAGCTATGCTGCAGTATTTACGACAGTGGAAATGGACAATTACATTTCTAACCCGTAGGGGGAGCATAGAGCAAAAACTCTTTAGTGTTGCTTTAATGCTTCCCATTCACTTTTTATGGGTGACGTCATGTGTTGCCAAACTGAATTGTGGAACTGTCGGCACCACATCACTGCCGTTGCTCACGGCAGAAGTTGAACATTTCTCAACTTTTCAAGCGTCGACGCATACGTCAGCTAATCAGATCGCCTTATGGAAATAACCTAGGCAGAGCCAGCCAAGTTCATTTAAGGAAGACCGGAGCATGTGTTGCGTCCATTCTACATAGACCATATGCGCTGTGATTGGTCCACTAGAACCCCTCCCATCAGGTAGAAAACTGCATCATCTGTATTTCCGCTTGTAACGGCGAGAACAAAGATAGGCCAAGTTGAGGAGTGATTTAACTGAAACTGCAACAAAAGTCGCTGTCTATTTACCTCCATCACTTCTGGTCTTCTCAAAACATAAACAAGCTGCTTCTTTTCTTTTCGTTTGTGGGTTTACTGGCCAAGCTGCTTCTTCTTTGGTGGTTGAGCTGCTACTGTAGTTACACGCGTGGATACTGCCTACCAGCGGCCTGCATGTGTGTTTTTATGTGGACACGGACGATGACGCAGAAGTATATATGAAAACCGATGCGTAACCTACCCCATAAGATATACGCACAACTATAATGAGCCCTTTATAGTGGATATGCAGCCATGGCCAAAAGCTTTGAGATTGACCCAAATATTAATTTTCACAAAGTCCGCTGCTACAGTGTTTTATAGATCTTGTGTCAAATGTTACCATGGTATATTGAAGTATAATTTCAAGCATTTCATGCCTAAGTGTCAAAAGCTTTAACAGGAAGTTACATTAAGTTTATGCAAAGAGTCAATATTTGCAGTGTTGACCCTTCTTTTTCAAGACCTTGGCAAAATGCCCTGGCATGCTGTCAATCAACTTCTGGCCACAACATGACTGATGGCAGTCCATTTTCTTGCATAATAAATGCTTGAAGTTTGTCCGAATTTGCAGGTTTTTGTTTGTCCATCCGCCTTTTGGGGATTGGCCACAAGTTCTCAATGATATTAAGGTCGGGGAAGTTGCCTAGCCAAGGACCCAAAATTTCAATAGTTCAAACACTTTTGCATTATGGCAAGGTGCTCCATCATGTTGGGAAAGGCATTGTTAATCATCAAACTGATATTGGATAGTTGGGAGAAGTTGCTCTCCAAGGATGTCTTTCTACCATCTTTTGTTCCTGCCTGTGTTCTTAGGCGAAATTGAACGTGACCTCACTCCTTTGGCTGAGAAGCAACCCCGCACATGAATGATCTCAGGATGCTTTTCTGTGGGCATGACACAGGACTGATGGTAGCGCACACCTTCTCTTCTCCGGAAAAGCTTTTTTCCAGATGCCCCAAACAATCGGAAAGGGGATTCATTAGAAAAAGTTACTTCACCCCCCAGTCCTTAGCAGACCAATCCCTGTACTTTTAGCAGAATAACAATCTGTCCCTGAAAGTTTTCCTGGAGATAACTGACTTCTTTTCTGCCCTTCTTGACACCAGGCCATCCTCCAAAAGTCTTCGCCTTACTGCAGATGCACTCACACCTACCTGCTCCCATTCCTGAGCAAGCTCTCCTACTGTATAGCTTGTTTCTCACCTGTTATATAGTAGGAAAGTATGCAGCTTTTATGCGAAGTCCATTTATTTGGTTTATTTTTTAATGGCAAAAAGGAACTTTGCAATTAATTGCAATTCATCTGATCACTCTTCATTTTGAAGTATATGCAAATTGCCATCATAAAAACTGAGGCAGCAGACTTCCAGACTTTGTGTCATTCTCATTTGGCGACAGCTGAAGTATTACCGTATGATTATAGTTCATAAATAAGGTCTGAAGTCTCACCCAAGGCCAAAATTGAGCAAATACATGCCGTCTAACAGTAGCACATGACCTGTTAGTTTAATAAGGCGTGTCTTTTTAAATTACAATAGACGCTTTAAGATAAACATTGTCTACTTTGGACAATAAAACATCAAGGCAAATATTGACCCAATCTTTTAGGAAGTAAATACAGCTAACGCCCAATCAGATCAAAAAGACAAAAAACAGATCAAAGCAAAGTTTTCCCTAAACATCAAACATGCTTGAATACAGAATGCACACTTTTTATTCTGTACCACATAACAACCAGGTAGATTATCAGTAAAACAATACAACTAATAAAGTATAAACACAAATCAATTTCTATTATTCTAATATATAGTGTTTATTTCTTTTTATATAAAGCCGTCAATGAAGAGGAGAAAGTGGCATAAATGTGACCCATATCTAATTTTCTTATGACAGTCTGAACAGCACAAATCAGACACCTGGGGCCTCATGTATAAAAATGTGCGTAGGATCCTTACTAAAAGTCTACGTACGCACAAAAGCCAAAAATGGCATACACCAAAAATTATAAAGACTTTTAAAACAAAGCAATGTTCCCTTTATAAATCACAGATCACCTGCAAGTGTGCATACATGAATCATCTTAATATCCCACCCTGCAAGCCCATTTTCCCATCAAGTTTTGTCTGGCGTACGCACGTTTCCAGACCCATTTTGTGCGTACGCACGCTTTATACATAAGGCCCCTGGAGGCCACTTTATATGACTTTTACGTCATTGAAATGCAGCAGACGTCACAATTCTGCACAAGAGGAGGCGGGAAGATGATCATGCAGGTCGCTTCAGGGCATAGGTGTCATTTACACTGGGGACGCTGGGGACATGTCCCCACCAATTTTTGAAATGGCTGATTTTGTCCCCACCACTTTTTGAAAGCATTTGGTTAAAATGTTCTGAAAAATCAAACAATACCTGTGCGACTTACACTGCAAAAATGACTTTCTTACTCAGTATTTTTGTCTTGTTTTCAGTTGAATATCTAAAAATTCTTAAATTAAGATGCTTTTTCCTGATGAGCAAAATGACCTAAGAAAATAAGTCTAGTTTTTAGACAAAAAATATACAATTTAAGTGAATTTGTGCTTAAAACAAGCAAAAATATCGGCCAATGGGGTGAGAAAAAAAATCTAAAAATAAGATTTGTTTTTTCTTAACACTTAATTTAAGCAAAATTTTCTATATTTTTGCTTGTTTTAAGCACAAATTCACTTAAATTGTATATTTTTGTCTAAAAACTAGACTTATTTTCTTAGATCATTTTGCTCATCAAGAAAATACATCTTGATTTAAGAATTTTTAGTTATTTCTACTAAAAACAAGACAAAAATACTAAGTAAGAAAGTCAGATTTTCAAGAAAAAAATTCTTAGTAAAATATCTAAAAATTCTTAAATTAAGATGCTGTGCAAAAATCTAGTTTTTAGACTGAAAATATCAAATTTAAGTGATTTATTGCATAAAACAAGCAAAAAAATCTGCCAATGGGGTAAGCAATTTTTTTCTTGAATTTTTCTTGAATTTAGTGTTTAAGAAAAATTTTCAAGATTTTTTTGCTTACCCCATTGGCAGATTTTTTTGCTTGTTTTATGGACAAAATCACTTACATTTGGCATTTTTGGCCTTATTTGGACTTATTTTCTTAGGTAATTTTGCTCATCAAGAAAAAGCATCTTAATTTAAGAATTTTTCGACATTTTTAATGAAAACAAGGCAAAAATACAAAGAAAATTTTTTCTTGAAAATAATTTTTGCAGTGTACAACTGGTTTTGTGGTCCAGGGTCACATATGTCACATTGTTGTGTGCTTATACTTTTCTTTTACATAATGTAATGAATTTCATTGTAATCATTGACTTAACGTGCTGCTGTTTTCTACAGTATGATGCTTTGGTACTGTTTGGCTGAGCTGGTTTTGCAGGGACTGTTACATGTGCAGTCGACATTGTTAGGGTTTTATGCTGAGTATTTTTGTGCGACATTTTTGATGAGCCGTTATTCAATATTTTTCCCGTCCTGCTGTAATCTTTTTTCATCTGATTTTTTTCCCCACCACTTTTCAACACAAACTGATATGGTTCACACATGAGACTGATGGCAGTCGCATTTAAATGATAATGTGAACAACAGCGCAAAAAAACAAACAGATTTCTGCTAAAAAAATCCAAACTGACCAGAAGGACCTGCAGTGTGAACTAAGCCAAGATTTTCGTCCCAGTGACAGATTTTGCACCTTCTGACAGTGTATACACCACAAACGATGGGTTGTTTCAATCTATGGCTAGATAAAATATAGAAACTGAACTATTAGTTTAAAATTTTATTTTGTATTTGACCCCACCATTGATTGATACAGCCAGGTTAATTTAAAGCCAACGGTTTAGTTGGTCCATACTTTACCAAACAACCCAGCATCTTTCTGCAGACTACAGTACATATGGCTCAGATTCCTCCTTAAATGTAAGCCTATAGGATTTATATTGTCTTCCAGGTGGAAATTGACCGCTTGATCCTTTGGAAAAGTAATAGCACGTCTCTTCGATGAGCCACATGAATTGAGGTATCATTCATGTCTGCAGCTGGATGAGTTACGTGCCAAAGTTTAATGCCTAAGAGTTAGGCTTTTATCAAAACCTCTAACCACAAATAAGAGCAATAGTGATTCTTGCCTGTATATATACAAAAAATATATACTGTATACTGACTCAACAGTCTCCCATGGGAAGTATGTGCAGGATTCAGACTGCATATGGTGTTTGGGTGGTGGATGTATTTATTAAGGGAATTGCGTGGGTTGCTGAACCACTTGCCTGGGTGGGGGTCGGGTCTCAGTCCGTGCTGCGTGTTCACACATGTTATCAACTGTACGGTTTGTTACATAGTCGGTTCCTCCTCAATGGAAATCAATGTTCCGCTGAGAGCTAATAATCTTCATGCCGAGCAGACAGGTCTTATGCTGTCCATGTAGCATGCAGCTCTCGGGAAAGTGTGTTTATTTCCAATTACAGATGTTGAAAGTACGGTCAACCCTTGAGAACCTGTTAAAGACTCATCAGAGGTAAAAAGGAAAGAGTTCTCTTTTGAATTTCATCTGGCTACAGGAAAACGAAGCGTTTTAACTTTACATGACCCAGTTACATCAGCGTGCAGCCTCTCATTTCCACACAACTGTCACTATTACTGCATTATTAGTGTTGATATGTGTGTGTGTGGTTGTGTTTGGGGAACTTGGAGATCTGCCTCCCATATGCTTTTGGTCTTAAGTTGTGAGTGTGTGACGTGCGTATGTGCGTCCCATTCTGCACCCTGATCCTCCGGCAGGCGGTTTCTATTAACACATTCAATCAGAAACACACTTGACCTGACTTATGGCAAGCCTTCCAACATCATTCAGAACACACACACTTGATATCGGCTCCTATCCATTCTTGTCCTTACCTAAGCTTGAGTCCCCATGAGACTTGTGCTTTTTTGTCAGATAACTGGGTTTCCAGTGTGCTGTGACTTATTCAAGGTTAATCTATCCTAGCGTCTTCTTGTCGCCTCGTAAGCTCCGTAAAGTCTGTCATTCTGCAAGTCATTGTCATAATCGAGGCAGAGAAAGAAGCCAAACTCGGGTCTCGTAACTCTAGACACCCAGTTTAAACATTTTGAGCCGCAGTCACATTATACTTTGGGTATGCGAGTATTTGTCAGACATTGCTGTGGGAAGCAGCTCATCAGTATGATCTTTGGCTTTATCCATTTGTGGTTTTCAGTAGAGAGAAGGTCACGAACTGACATACCGGTTTTGTACTGGTCACAACGCTTCACGTGATACGAATTTGCAGGTCAGAGTTTCCCAGACTTGAACTTTCCTATGCACCGACCTGCGAAATATCGTGGCACGAGCTTGCGTTTCCGGTCTGATGCAAGTCAATGGGATAAAAAGTGTAGTGTGACCGTGGCTTAAGACATTACATCTTGTATCAATTTATCTGGATTCCCTTTGGGGATATTAAAAAAAGAGTCACTCAGAAAATTTATATTCTGTCATTATTCACTCAATATGCGTATAAATTTGTACTTTTTTTGTCTACTGGATTAGATAGTAGAACTTTCAGATGAATCATTTAATAGCGTAAAGGGAAAACAGAACAAGATTTGGATATTTTTTACATATGTACCTCATTCAAATTAAGAATAGCATGTTAACACATATCAACTGTAAAAACAACATTGGTTCTTGCCATGGCATGTAGGATCTTAATGTGATACACAGTTGTAGAATTGTAATGCAGACTTTTAAAAGATTTGGCATATGTATAAAAAGTTACAGTCAGGATTCAGGCCCCACCATAGCACAGAGACAGCACTGCTTGAAGTTACAAATGACCTCCTTTTAACATCTAATTGTGGTGAAATCTCAATTTTTATATCACGAGACCTTAGTTCAGCCTTTGACACAATAGATCACACAATTTTACTCAATAGACTACACTCAAAAAATGGGTTTTGTAGCACTGTTCATTATACACAAATATATTTAGTTACATTAACACATACACATTTATTTTTAAGACAAAATACAAGTGTAATGTGTTATGCTAAATCAATTTGTTATTCACTCTGGTTTACCTAAATACCTATCTTTAAACTAAAGTAATTGGTTTACTTTGCGATAGAGAGTAGACCTATTATCAGGTTCATATTCCGGAACAGAGGGGGCGGTAATGCTCCATTAAGCTGGTTACCAACCGCTGGTAAAAAAGGAAGAAGAAGAAGAAGAAGAATTTTTTTCAAACTAAAGGATGTGACGTCATTTTAACGACTTCCACGAAGACGGCGCGCAGGTGATGGTGTGGTAAGTAAACTAAATACGTTTATTCTTCAATCCATCTTAAAACATTGTTGAGGCAACTTTATTTTATGTTTAAGGCGATGGTGTTTGTTTTTGATGGTGATGATTTCACGTCATTTGTGCAGCAGTGAGGTAAAGTGTGTGATTTGTGCGTTTCAAATGTAATGGAGTGCTTCACGCGATCTGTTGTGTGACGTGTTTAAACCGTATTAAACGTGATGTACTCGTGTTTAAACAGTATTAAACGTGTTGTTCAATTTCGGCCATTATTAGTGTTTTATGATAGCAGCAGTGTTGTAAACTGCGTGATTTGTGCGTTTCAAAATGAACGGATTGCTTCACGTGTTCGTGGTGAGTTGAACTTCGATTTTCCGTCGTGTTCCGGTGGTAACGTTTGCCATTGAACTTGTTTTACTGGTGATAATAGTGCTTTTGAAACGTATTTTCCTGTGTTTAGTCAGAGCATTTTCTCAAGGGGTTCTTAAAGTTTATTTTTATTTGTTACTCTGAATGAATACCTAAAGTAAGTTATGTTGAAATGTAAAATTTGTGATCTAAAGTACTAAAACATGAAAGACTGCTGCACGTGCGTTGTGGTGGTTATCATAGATATCATAGTACATATTCTAATTGATATATTCAAGACATGATATGCTCTACTTGTTCATTTAAGTAGGAATTATGCTACAGATGTAATATTGCATGACGACAAAGGCCCACTTTCACTTGTAATTTGTGTGCATGGCATGCAGTGCACTGTCATCAGAAAAAGAATACTTTGCTGACATAAACAGTCACTTAAAGAAGAGTAAAACGGTATTTTGCATGTTATCAGGTTGTGTTTTCCAATCAAATGTCAATGGGACTTCTATATCACACAAAAACAGAAAACACAACCAGTGAGTGATTTTAAGCCTGGTGTAGTTTCCATTGCTGAAGTATTACAGGAGGTCAAACGTTTTTATGGTGATGAGGCAAGTGATGCTTTTGTTCATGACTGAAGCCAGATGTGTTTTATTAAAACAGATTATTTAAACTAGAGCATATCACACATTTTTTTTAGGTAAACTGCATTGTATGTTAAAGTCTGTCAGTGCCTATTTTAGTTAGCTAGCTGATGATTGATTATCCATTGCTTGAGTTATATGGTTGGTGCTTTGTTTGGTGACTTTGAAAAGACAAGTCCACGCATACTGTATTGTAAAATATGCTTTTATTTTGTTAAATGGACAATTCATAAGTTAATGTTTTTTTAAACCATACTTACAATTGATTTAAAAAAAATAATTAACTAAATTTTACTTGTTTTCCACAGTCATACCACAATGACTTCTCCAGTCTGGCTAAAAGTTACAAAAGGTGATCCTTCAGTATGCCATTCCTACTTCAGTGAGTGACCTGTCAAAGGAAATAGAAAAACAATGTAATCTACAAGGACATTTAAGGCTGCAGTTCATGGATTCTGACTTGGGCAATTAGTTTTTAAATCTCATGTACACATCTGAAATTCAAGACAAAAGTACACTAAAGGTGGTATTCCTGACAACACCAAGTGATTGTGACAACTTGCCCCCACCACAACTGAACAGTTCTCAAAAGGAGTACCTGCTCATCACCAGCTCTTTCACTTTCATCCTGTGACACAGTCATTTTGTCAACCCAATCTACATCATTAAGCTCTGACTGTGTTGCAAAAGTGTGTCTTGCCAAATATATAACAAAACTGAGAAAAATTGGCTGTAATGAAGTGAAATTAAATTTACTCAAGCCCAAACCAGCTGGAATTTCCAGTGCTGCTTACCATATAAAAAAAACATGCAACGCTGAGGTGAACTACTGCCCTTACCATCCACAAACGGAGACATCCAAAACACTGGAAGTAGTCAGTTTAATACTTCTGTCTGAAATTAAAAAGAACAATAAGAAAACATTATGAATGCTGATGGACAAGACCTTTTCTATCAGGAGACATGAGGTTGTCAAGGAATCGCCTTCAATAGCAGATTTCAAAACTAGATGGCCTGCTCTTTTCAGAAGGGAAGAGGTGAGTGAAAAGTTTGTGAGTCATTTATGTTTAACTTTATTGGTTTTGTGGTAACAATAATTTATTTTATTTTGTAGATTTGTGCACAGTTTAAAAGAATCACAACAGCCACATTGGTGTCTACATACTTGGCGAAGATGAATCCATATTCTGCAAAGCTTATAAGGATCTATGCAAAACGAGGAGTCGTCAATGGACAGAGAATTAAAAACCTGCTGGTCTCCACAACACGGGTATGATGAACTGCACTCATTAAAACCTTATAATAAAACTTCTTTTTGCACTGGTGAAATTGGAATTAGAAAGTTTCTGGAACTTGTAAAAAAGAAACATAGGTACAGTTTAAAGTGTCCCTTTTTGTTGTTGTTTTCCACTTACATGCTGTATTTTGCATAATAATCTAAAAATAAAGGTAAATGTTTACCTGATATTGTGAATTCTACAATTAATAAAATTTTGATATTTACATATTTAGACTGACAACATTGATCAGACTCCGATCTTTCTTTGTCTACCTGAATGAAGACCCGACCAGTCTAATTAAAGAGTATTTGGTAAGTATATGTGCATATATATACTTTGCTGTATTATCAAGGAATTGAAATGTTGTGGTATCCCAGGTGAAAAAGTAGTACACTTCCATATTGTACTTACAGTGCTCTATTTTAAACTAATTTATACTTGGTATACTAAAATTTATTCTTTAGTACTTTTTAAGATGTTCTTAAGATTATCTAAGTGTACTTATTTGTGCTGTTTTGAGACAACATGATTATGAACTAAAATGTGCTTTGAATATACTATCTCTGTATTAAAAATGTATTTAGTTAAAACTTGTAAACTTGAACCCAACTTTCATACAAAGATGGGTTCAAGTTTACTACGAGTGGTACTTAAATACATTTTTAAAATAGATTTATAGAACATTTTAGTTCATATTCATGGTGTCTCAATAATAGAACAGGGAAGTACAATTATACCTTGTTCACACTGTCAGTCTAAATATGATTTTGGTGCATATTCGAATCCATCAATTCCAATTCAATCACATTTAGAACGTGTGAACGGCCAAAAACCACATGAAATCAGTGTTTTTTTCAAATCTTTTTTGGGCTACATCCATGGGTGGTTTAAAATCCTTTTCAAATCGCATTTCTGGAAATCCAAGTCAGTCTGACCGCTCTGATCGCATTTGTGTAGCTTTTCGGTTATGTCATGCTGTTGCGTCACATAAAACGTAAACACGTCAGATGTTGAGGCAGATTGTCGTGCCAACGCAACGTCATTGCCATAGAAACATTGCAGATAATCCAGAAAACGGCAGAACGCTACAGGACGAACAGTTGTGATCCACAATATGGACAATGAGTTTGTCAAATCGGATATGCCCTAAAATCTGATTTAGACTGACATTGTGAACAATGTACAAGATGTTTAAGATTATCTTAAGTAGTACAAAAGAAGAATTTTTAGTATACTACGTACAGAATTAGTGCATGAAAATAGAGCACTTTAAGTACATTATGGACGTGTACTTTTTCACCTGGGATAACTTTTTATTTTATCTCATCTCCACTCATGGTATTTCAAACCTAGTAGTTTCTTTCTAATGCAGAAAACAAGATATTTTAAATAATGTTGGTAAGCAAACAATACTTGCCCTATTTTACTTTTTGGCTGTTGTACATTATGGAATATGAGACCGTTCTTAAAATACTTCAGTTTTACAGAATCAAGTGATGTGTTGGTTTTGAATAACATTAAATGGTAAATGAGATTTTTCAGAACTTATTAATAAACATAAAATAATTTTATCATTGTCATTCTCACCTGCAGGATACAGATGCACCCAGTACCCAGGAGGCGATCCAGAAGATGGTAATGGGAGTGCTTGTTGTAAAAATGTATGGTTCAGACATCGAAGACAGCCCAGCAGATGTTGGAGTGTTATTAAAGGGATTAAGAGTTCTCGGACCTCAACAACATTGTGTATGCGACAACCATGCTGATGGGACTGAAATATGAACTGAACTTGAGCTACTTTCCCAAATTCAGGTACACTTTTGAAGTATTGCAGTTGTTGTTTCTGGAGCTAGATGGGAAGTAACTATCTCATAAAGTTCAGACGCTGAAGACCAAGCCTTTTGCAGATGTTTTGAGAAAGGAATGTTTTAATATTTCATATGTAAATGCCATGTTTTTGAAATGGCAGTACAATAACATTCAGGAAGTAAGCAGTGTCGTCAATTTATTTTGATAGTTTTGCAGTGTGTTTCTATTTAATTAGATTAATGTAGAGTTGTTTAAAGCTTTGGCTGTACGTAAATGGTCCTGCATCTAATTTGTCATGGAATGTTAACGTTTATAATGTTTTTACAGTACCATTTAACTTAAAATTATACCAAAGTTGTTGAAAAATCTTTGGAAGTCGCATGTGCCAGCTCTCTGAATGGAGAGCAACCTATTTTGTCAGTTAGCATTACAGTTGTGTAATAATGTTGTTTAATTATACGTATCCGGGGGCTTGAAAAAACTGCCTGAATGGTGCTTCGTGCATTTCATTTGTCAGTAAGTGTAAAAAATTGTAATGTTATAAGGTTACATTGTAATATCCAAAGTCCTTGAAAAACTTTGCAAGTTTTTCAAGTTGATGAGTGCATCTCATTTGTCGGTATATCCTTTACGGTATCTGTAGTTTAAGTGCAATAAACATGGCTTGAAGAACTGGTGTCTGAGAATCTTTTATGAATAAAATGAATGTTATATAGAGTTTATTACAAAAAGTATATTTTTGTGTGTGATTTAACTTGAAATAGAAATTGTTGTGTTAAAGTAAATAAAAGTAATTGGATGGAACCACTGTCCACAATGTAAATGAGTTGTATGAATAAACTACTCTTGATTTGGACAAGCAAAAAATATTTGATTAGTTTGTACAAGTTAAACACATGTTCAGAAAACGTAACAATCTTAAGTTATGGATAAGTAACTAAGATAATTTTGTTAAACATTACCACTTCACATTAGTTATTTATTATTCAATTGTGTTGCTGCAACAAAAGAATTTGGCATTGACTGAAAACAACCCTTAAATGTTAATAAAAACTAACTGGGTTGTGTGGAACCACTGTCCACAATAAAATTGTGTTCGTTTAAAGTATCATTTTTTTGAGTGTAGAAAACTATGTTGGCAATAGTGGTCAGGTGCTAGCCTGGTTTAGATCATATTTAACTAACCATTATCAACTTGTTTATATAAATAAGGAAAAGTTATGCAACTCTCTGGTTAAATACAGTGTACCACAGGGATCAGTTCTAGGCCCTATCCTTTTCTCGTTATATATGTTACCTCTAGGAGATATTATCAGGAAACATAACATAAGTTTTCACTGCTATGCAGATGATACCCAGCTTTACATCTCGTCCCCTCTAGTGAAACCCACCAGGTTTCTAAGTGAACATATTAGCGATAATTCATGCTTAATTTACTTCTGTGTGTGTGTGTGTACATACATATATATATATATATATATATATATATATATATATATATATATATATATATATATATATATATATATGTATATGTATATATATATATATATATATATATATATATATTTATATATCTTATTATGTCTTGATCTCTCTCAAGGTTTTTTTCTCCAAGGACTCTGCTGACAGTGGTTTAACTTCGAAAACTCTCTTCTATACGTAACAATATTACCACGCTCATTAGAATGATTTGATCTTAGCCACTGTACTCTGCAACATTTGTTGTCCACCGATTATTCTGTTTTTTCCTGCTTTTATTAATGTAAAGCTGCTTTGAAACAATTAAAAAATTGTGAAAAGCACAATATAAATAAAAATTGACCTGACTTGAATATAATGATACTTTTATTATGCTTTTACAGTATTTTGAAATTGAAAAAAAATCTACTATTAATTGATACTGTAGTGTATCTGTGCTTTTCATTGTTTTTATTCATGCAGTGTTGGGAACGTTACTTTAAAAAAGTAATAAGTTATAGTTACTAATTACTTCTCACAAATAGTAACTGAGTTAGTAACTGCGTTACATTATTATAAAAGTAATTAATTACCAGGAAAAGTAATTACTGCGTTACTTAAATTTTTTTTTATATTTCAAATAACTTGAATGCCCCTTACAAAATTAAATATGTTAAATGACTAAAATGGATACTAAAGAGAAATCACAAATTTTGTGGCAGTGTGACGATGTGAAGTGCTTTATTAGATCAGAATTACTTGCCACAGACGTGGAGAGACTTTTTCTTCATGGGCATAAGTTGCACATTACACAAACATTCTTGCCTTTCACCTCAACAATGGAAAAGTAGTGCTTTATACTTCGTGTTTGCGACCGCTACCTTTGAGCTTGTTGTACTGTACTTGCCATCGCCCTGTCGCCAGTGTTTTCGGAGTGATTGATGCGCGATGACCGGGCTGCATGTCAGTGCTTTGAGATGGGGCACAGTCAGCAGCAGCACCGCTGCTTGTTGAGAAGAGAAAATGACGCATATTTTCATGTCAGTCTACAAAAGTCTCCAACCACGCCAGAAAAGATAGCTAGATTTGTCCTATAAAGTCGCTAAAGTGATAGAAAGTTGCTAAATCTAGCGACAAAGTGACCAAGTTGCTCAGACTTTTTAACACTGCTGCTCGCTCCTCGAACTTGGACTGCGCGTGTGGGCGGGCCTTTTTGTGAACTCTGCCTCTGGTTGGCTACCGATGGAAATTAAGCCAATCATCATCCGTTATGTTTCTCACAACACACACAAGAGAAAAACAGTGTTTGGCTGAGAGAGTGAGCATACGCGGCTGAAAATCACTACAGTAAGATCAATTTTAGTAACGCGCCGCATTTTAATGTCAGTAACGATAACGGCGTTATAACGGGGGAAACAGTAATTTATTTGATTACTCGTTACTGAAAAAAATAACGCAGTTACTAACGCCAATTACTTATAACGCCGTTATTCCCATCACTGCATTCATGTGTTCTCATAATCTTTAATCGTAAATGTTAAGCTCCACCCCTTACTGTCCCAACTTCCAAGGATCCAATCAGTTTTCAATCGACAAAATAAAGTCTTGCCCTACATTTTTTTCTTATTTTTAAAAGCTAATTTTCATGGATATATGTCACTTCACGGAAAAGAAGACAATCGCTACTTTAGTTTCATGGTGACTTTAACCATACTCTTTATTTTTGGGTCTTTGGAGTGATGTCATGTTCAGTATTAACTGTTGATATTTTGCAAGAACTGCACTGTAAAAAGTAAAAAGTTGGATCAACTTAAAATATTACTTCAGTTGGTACTTAAAACATTTACGTTTTCTCAACTTAAAAGTTCACTTTACTTTGACTCTAGGTCATTTTTGTAAGTGTTACCAACTCAAGTAATATTTTATGTTGATTCAACTTTTCACCTTTTACAGTGTGTGTTAAGGTTGAAATATTTGACCTTTTGTGTTCCACAGCTATAGTGTTCCACTATAGCATACAGGTTTGGAATAACACAAAGATGTTTCAATGATGACAGAATCTTCCTTTTTTGGGTTTGTCTATCTCTTTAAAAGCAAGAATTACATGATTTATGCTAGTCAACACAGCACCTTGTGCTGTGCAAAAAATTTGTAGTGGCTGCAACTCTTCTTTTGTCCGCATGCATAGAGACATTGACATGTTTGAATGCAGTATTTCTGCACTTGGATATGAATGAAAGTCTAACCTAACGTGTAATCACCACAGCTGAGCGAATCCAGGCAAATTCAAAACACATAGCCATATATAGAAATAAAACAGTGAGTAAATCTGAACGTGTATGACTAAGTGCTGGTTTACAGTAATGCCGTAAATTACGTCTTGTGTGGCTTTTAACCGTTTACCTTTCCTTGTAAACAAATTAGGTGCATAGTTCACCAATTGCTTACTTTAGCTTTAATGAAGATTATAACATGTTGCTAAGTAAAGGCTTCATGTGTAAAACACGTGTACAACATGCAATGTTTCAAAACACAGGTGAAGTTCAGGACAAATCATAAATTCACTTATATAACACCCATAAATTTAAAGTTTACCATCTGGCCTGCAGGAATATTAATATAAATTTACAGCTGCCCCAGATTTAAACAGAAGCCGTTTATAAGCACATTGGTTTGATCTGATGCTAATCTGTTTATTACATCTAAAAACATTTTTCTGCATTCTGTGCAAACTTATTGTCTTTACTAGGAATCATATTCACAATTATCGCATAAAGCTGATGAATTAGGCACAGATACATTGGAAGATCATGAAAGATGGATGCTTATTAGACTCTTAAGCGCGGGATAATAGCGGTTTAAGAGGCAATGTAATTTGTCACCTTTGTTTGTTCTCTTGGTAGTAAAGTACACCAGCAAGGACAAGCAAAGATCCACAGGAACCTCTGGGCAGGCAGCCAAGGCTGGAACGCTAACACTAGAGGTTATAAAAAGGAGACCGTCTTCCATTATCAATCATTTTTAGGGCTGCCAAGAGAGTGATTGTATGTAGTGTGCTACAACATATTCAAGCGGACGGCCTCCTGAATACATACGGTCAAGAACGTCAGTGTAAATACATCTGCCATACTTGGTTCCCCAAACTCGTATGTGTTTATCCAGGAACTGATCGAGCTGGTAATGTGTTGGATGACTGACAAAAGACAGAAAATCGAAACAGATGTTGAATTGATTAAAGGCATTGATGAACTGCTTAGCATTGCACATCATATATGTCAGCTGAGCGAGGCCAAAACAGATGCTACAGCACTGTATGACTTAACCAAACCACCTGATACCTGCTGCATATGTGCGTTTCTGCAGACTGCAGACTGCAGTGGCTGATTCTTATTAATACAAAGGTTTGAAATATATATCAACACAACAGGGCTGTTGAATGGTTTATTCTGATTGATTGAGAACTGTTTTACGGTTATGCATAATCTTTTGATAAACGCACACCTAACCTGTCAAAACGTTTTTACATTTCCTTTGGTGTGTAATTTTGTATTAGTACATGTTAACAATATACAAAAGGTACAAACCCCAAAGTAAACGATGACACGAGTTATCGTCTCCAACTTAAATCTCTTTTCTTGGACTACAACAAACACACTGATTGTAGGCAACAGTTTTTCCCACGGCAATGCTCATTTTGTGCCATTGAACCCCGCACTAAACGCCAGGGTTCCCACACCTTAGTTAACTTCAAATTCAAGGACCTTTCAAGGACTTTCTATGTCTAATACCCTCAAATTCAAGGACTAAATGTGGGGACAAGTGAGAGCAAGGTTACATTGTGTAACCTTTTAAGATAAATTGTTAAAGTTCCATTTCGAAGAAACTTGCACTGCATCACTGCGGTGACACTTTGGGGACGCCTCCAATGGTATAGTGCGTCTGAATGTGTATATCAAATTCAACCAATGGTGAGGCTTAACCACTAAGACAGGGTGACGCGGGAGCCAGGAAGTATATCGCTATCTGAAATATTGCCAAAGACGGCTTTACAAGGACGCAGGAAGTATGGCAAGGGAGACGCAGCGTCTCGTTCCCTTCTCAGTGAACAACAGTTACATACGTAACCCGAGTGCTTAAAAAGTCTAGGTTTTTTATAATATTATCTTACATGACACAGGAAATAATATGGATTTTTTCCAGAAAACTTCTCGCATAAAATAGATTCAAGCACTTTCAACGACCTGTATCTATGTATCAGGCGCGGAGCTATGGGCGGGCCTGGGCCCGCACAGATTGACAGCTGGCCCGCCCAATCAGAAATGTAAAAAAATACTACTGTGTATAGTTATATGTATACTACTTTGTATATATATTTTCAAACACTTCCCAGGGCCTTGATTTTTTTTTTACCAAATTCACAAACTTTCAAGGATTTCAAGGACCCGTAGGAACCCTGAAAGGCCTCATCCGCGCTGCGAGACCTCCAGACGCGCATCAACGCGTCTTCATATTGACTTAACATTGAAATCACTCGCGCTTGACGCCTCTACTGTGGCTGAATGCAGCATTAGCATTGAATTGTGCGCGAATCTTTTAAACATGGTAAGGAGCGTCACATTTCCGGCTAACACAGTCTCACCCCATGTCGTCAATATTTGACGACACTTGACCATTCGTCATATGTTGACGCGAAGGGTATACCTTTCGCGTCATTTTTTGACGAACTGGGGACTTCAATACTATTACGTTCGTTGCATTCTCTTTCCTATTTTCTTACCATTTTCGCGTCGGTTTAGGGTTAGATTACGCAAAATTAAACAGTGTACGCGAAATTAAACAGTTGTCACCTGGCGTTGGGGTTAGAGTTAGGTACGCGAAATGAAACAGTTGTCACCTGGCGTTGGGGTTAGAGTTAGGTTTGGGTAGGGATGTCATTATGTAAATCTAACCCTAAACAAATATTGACGACATGGGGTGAGACTGGGTTGTTCCGGCTGATGTCAGAGTATTCAGGCCAATCACAATGTACAGATTAGCTGGCCAATCAGGGACACAGCCCTTTTCAAATCCGTGCGTCTTAGGAGAAAGCTAAATCTGGAGCTACAAAAATGTACGGTATGTGGAAAATAATGTTTTTATTAACCATAAACCATGTGTTATACCAAATACACAAAATAAAGTTGTTTTTAGCAATGAAATAGGTGCCCTGTAACTCATCGTTTGAACTCAAATAGTAACATTTCTGCATTAGTTTAACTGCGTTTGTTGCTTTCTGACCCAATGGGTTAAAAATAAATTTACATTGAACACATTTGGCAGGTGCTTTTATCTTAAGCGACTTACTGTGCACACAAGCTATTCTTTTAATCAATAAGTGTTTTCCCTGGGTTTAAACCCATGACCTTTGTGATGCTAACAAAATGCTCTACCAGCTGAAACACCAAATATGATTTTTGTGAGTCACAACTGTGTTTAATTTCCTGATGAAATGTCATTCAATATAAAATGTTTAAGAATAAAGTATTAAAAATAAAATATTGCGTGTCATTTTCACCACCACCATCATCATTTATCCCACAAAATGTCATTAAACAATATACATAATTTGTAATGGAAATGACATTTGTTGGTTCTTAAAATTGTTTAGAAAATGTAACATTTCCATGTAAAATGTCATATAAAGGTTATTCCGAAATCTGTAATGTTGACTCTTATTTGATTACAAACTTTAGTTTATGGCATTGTTAAGATCTTAAGTGGAGATATGTTCGATTTCTTTTTTCTAAAGAAAAACATCTGAGACAAAGTAAAAGTCTGAGTCTTAAGTAAAAGTTTCCATTAGCTCTCCATTTAGACGATCTAGAAGAAACTACAAGATTAAAAAAAATCTCATCTGTGATTTTTCTTATGATCACAGTTGAGTCACTCCAGCAATGTTTCACATCTTTTATTTCTCCTGAATACTATTGGGTTTCCCTTTCCTGTCAAAAAAGTGGCAGTTGTCTTTTACCCTAATAGTCTTAGATTTTTATGGTAGATAAACTAACCCATGATTTAGAGTCACAAGTCAACCACAATGTCCACACTGATAATGAAGTATGAGCAGACACTGAAAATGAAATGTCTCGTAAGAGTTTTTTTTCTTCGCGTGCGATGTTTCAGCGGTTGGGACAGCATGACATTATTCAGTACAAATGAAACGGGCAGGGGGACATTGCTTGTAACATGAGGCAGAAAAACAGCTCTCTTACTGAATAAATTATGTGCGCAAGAACAAAGCCATCGGCTTTAGA
The DNA here is from genome assembly GCF_030506205.2 of Paramisgurnus dabryanus. NCBI lineage: Eukaryota > Metazoa > Chordata > Actinopteri > Cypriniformes > Cobitidae > Paramisgurnus > Paramisgurnus dabryanus. The sequence goes on along the minus strand of NC_133358.1, from coordinate 9,387,329 downwards.
ATCTCTTTTTAATACAGCGGGACCTGTGAGCAGGTCAGCCTGCCTGTATTAAATACAGCTTAACATTTTCGACCAGGAAAGCCCCTGTCGACCAGAGCAGTTAATTTCTCGTTATGTGCGGGGAAAATTGTTTTGGTTCGCTAGATACACAGATACACAACAGATGTAAGAAACTCTGAATCAACATCCGTGACATACTGTAACTGTAACCATTTTTTACAGTCCTTGTGCAATTTACATTTCCAGCGTGTACAACTAAAATCAAATTTGTACCAAGGACGGCCAATATTTTAAAGTGAGGTTGGTTTAAACTAGTTGGAGCTGTGGTGTAGTGGTTAACGCGCATGTTTTGACACATTGCACAACAATGCAGTCTCTACATGTCTGGCTTAATGGTATGTTACTGTATGTCCCATTATATCCCTGTTTCAAAATTTGTGTTTTTGCAACAACAAAAAATCATTATTAATAAACAAACGAGCTCAAATTAAATTACAATACATACAAGAAGTGCGTTATTTCTGTAACTAGCGTGATTAAACAGAATATAAACATAACGTCACTGTCCGATGAAATCCACGTGTGTCCATTTTGCTGATTTTTCGACGGATTGAATGTCCAGGTTCGTTTCCGTATACAGTATGCTTCACATATCAAAATGGCCAATGAAAAGTTGTGAAATCATGTCATCTGATTTTCACGTATATCCATTTGGTGTCAAATCTGTCAATCACGCTGCGTATCTCCCGCCCTGTGGAAGCATCTTGCCGGTCTCGTGAAGTTTCATCGAAGCTCAGCACTGGATAGCCGAATAAACATAGCCTGGTGAGACAATGACTTTCCTTCATCGAGGTAAACGTTTCCCTCTTGACGCCAGACGTACGTCTAGAAGTGACAAAATTATGGTAGAACTGTGCAAACAAAGTATCTGTCTAGCATTACCATGTCAGTATATTCATTCATTGTCCCTTCATAGTTTGCAAGAGACATTTAATAAATGTTTGTATTAATATTAAATAAACTAAGCGTATTTAAGACGTAGGCTATTTAATAAACTGAGCGTATTCATCTGTCAATATGAAATACGACTTGGCCATTTTAATTAATGATCGGAAGAATGCGAATCGACCACCGTTACTGTAAAATATGCACGTATGTCCATTTAAACTCAATTTTGGTCAAATATGGATTATATCATTACACTAGCAAGAATATGGTTACATGTAAAGATGCCGTACCAAGTATGACAACGCTACATTCAACTGCTTTTGAAATACAGCTGTTTTTTTCACTTCCTGAAAAGTAACCGTTTTGGACATACGTGAGTTTCATCGGGCAGCGACGATAAGTAATTCATGTTTACAAAGAGTTATCTCTGTCCGCCATTGGTAAGACTTGAGGGGTTGTATCGATGGTCAAACAAAAAGAACACTGTTTTGTTAACACCACAATGTTTATACTTTGGGGAAATCAACCTACAAATACCTTCCCTCTATAAAACATCTGAAAAAAAATTTCAGTATAATGTCACAAAACAGATACGACACAGTGAGTGTGGAAAATCTTATTAAAGGGAACTAACACTAGAGTCTGGAAACTTTGATGTGTTTGTGTTGTAAGCCCTTGCTGTATGCCATCCAGTGTGTTTGCAAACACACTTGAATATCACATTCTTTGGCCTTTCAAAGTGTCTCTCATGCTTAACAATGGTAAACATCAACATTCCCTGGAAAACTGTGTCATAGTTCATGTGATATTTCTCCAAAACAGGATAACTTAACTAACAAAATCATCAAAGCGACATTCAGATTTACCCCAATAAAATTACTCCGCTTTCCCATTCCATTGTCTACACAAGCTTCTGCCACGTGACCTTCAACAGAAAAGGTCATGCGATACAACAACTTTTTTGCCGTATCGCCGTTTTGCTGCTTGCGTTTGTAACTTTATTCATTGTACTGTAGGTCGTTTCAGTTCAGAAAAAAACTTTTTTGCTGTAATGACTGATGAAAAGTTGTCTTCCTTCAGCAATACCTTCACCTGTTTAATCAGGCCAGACTCTTACAAAGGTCATTCAGATGCATCTGAAATACAGTTTCTAAATGTTATGCCTTGTTTGGAATTACAAAGGGCTTCACTTAAAACATTTGCCTTTGCACAATTTTTTCTTGCGAGCCTGGCCATTAACCTTTGCAAAAATCGAGTTTGGATTTGATAAACGGGACAGCATAATGTGCCTCGGCCTCCAAAAGTGGATTAGGCAACTTGGCCCTTTATCAGCAAGGAAGGGAATCACGGATGGAGAATAAACAAGGCAGACAGAATGAGGTAAACAGTATATGGGTCAGGAAAATACGCTTCGCGCTCATTATTTAACACGGTTTCACTGTTTCTCCGCTCTCGATCTGTTGCGTATTATTGACGGCATACATTACGGATGGAGGCAGCTGTTCCAACAGAGTTCCTCATTACAGGCCAGCCTTTCTCCGAGTGGGATTGGCCGCATCGATCCTTCAGATAACAAGCAAGCGCACCACCTTTCCATTAAACCCAAAAAGTGGCTCATTTTCCAAGCGAAGGGTTGTCAGATGGAGGCGTGTCAATTCCTAAAGTTCAGACTGCAAAGTGGAACGCTTTGAGAATAATCATTCTGTGTATAGAATGAAACGTCAGTAGCTGCGATCGTATCCCAGTTACACCGCGTTCTCCGTCAATTGAAAGGAACGCATGAAGTAAGAGAACTGGAATCTATTGTCCAATCAACAGGCTCTGTAGTCAGAAAATATGCATTTCTCAAAAAAGTACTCCTTCGACCACTTGACTTTAGCCAAACGATGGATCCCATGCCGTCTCTGCCCAATCCGTTTGTCTTGGATGCATAAAAACACGTTTAATATGCTTTTAAACCCTCTCAAAGCGATTCTCTATTTTGATTGCCGCTATTCACCACCACCTCAATATGCATATATATGTATGGAGGTTATAGAGCACTATCACTCGCTATCATTCTTCACTCCGTGGATTCATAATGCAATTACATCGCATACAGCTCTCTGGCAATAAAGCAGAAATATTCATGCAAATCGCACAATTCATCTCAGACACATTCAGCCGTTTGAGAGCCGTCAAAATGCAGCACCGCTTCCCCTTAAAGCAGGCCTCTGGCAGCGGAGTCTTTCAAATCGTCACGAATCACCAGCCATTCTCCACTTTCCCTCCACAATGTATATGGATCACAGACTATCTGGTCCACTTAAAAAGCCCTGGTTGTATTGTTAGGAGTGCTGTTATTACATTCAGAGGCACAGCTCAGATGGAGATGGAGAAGTGGGGTGGAGGCGGAAAAGATGAAAGGAGAGAGGATGTCTCAGGGTCAGCTTTCAAAGAGCATCTCTTCAAATGTTATACTCGGCCATTTCGGCATCATTAACGACCCTTTAATCAGTGGAAAGGGACAAAAAATATACATATGTTATGACTTATGAAGTTGGACCGCAACAAAGAACTCGTTCTTTGGAGACACGTGACCTTCATGGGTCAAAGAGGACATTGTGATTCGATGGATTTTGAGTGGAACGCAAACTTAACCTTTAAAGGAGATGTATGTGAAGTTTGTTCAGAGTCAGAGGTGGGATGTCGCTATTTTAAAGTGCTGTGAGGTTTTGTATTTTATGCTATGTGCGTAAAGTGTCTCCGTTACTTGACAGATATCACTGGAATAGGTGTTCTGAGAAATCACATCTGTCACTGTGACAGCCTTAGGCTTATGTAAACCGCTGAAAGTATCAGCACCCCGCCCTTTTGAAATGTAGCCAATCAGAAATATTCTCCAAATTTTGCCACTTTTAGTTAGTCGACATTTTTTTTTTTTTTTTTTTTTTTTTTTATTTAAATTTTTTATTCCAGGCAGTAAACAATATGGTAAATCATATAGTGCAAAACAACAACAAAAAAAAAAAAAACGACAAAAAAGAAGAAAAAATAACAATCAAACAAATATACAATATTCAAATATACAGATATATAGTCGACATAAGGTTTGCTTTAAAGGTGGGCTTTTAGAAAGGAAGGCGTTGGGGGTCCAAGTGTTGTGTAAGATACTGCTATTTTATATCTTTATTGGCAATGTTAGCATTTGTTTTACTGATGTATGATTGGTGTACGGTCCCGCCTCTGCAAATATTTGCCAAACATGTGTAGGTATGAAATGATGTAGTGGTTAGCTGATATCTTGTTGAAACTGTTGCATTAACTTGCTTTTAGTCATCACAATGCAAAACGTTGATGAGAACATTGATAAAGACATGCAAAGTCAGCAAACTCTCTTCGCCTCGCCCTCTCAATGAATGTTAGATGGTGCATTACCTACACAATTGATAAATCCAGTTTGGGGAGTTCTGTTTAGCTTGGCATGTACTTATCAATACTGGAATCAAACCAAAATATATGCCATTGTCTGTTACGCTCCATTATTCTGAAGTGAGTAAAAGGTGAAATTGATTGTCCACGACAATTCCAAACTAGAATACAGTATGCAATCATCACATCTATAGACAATCATTTTGTATAATGTAGTTTTGCTCATTTATATCCCACAGACAATTTGGCACACATTTTAAATAGCCCTATGAATGTAATGCTCTAATTACAATCCTATAGACCAGAGGTCTTTGAGCACTTAATGGATAGAGAGGATAAGCAGGGACCCCAGTACATCTATCAAATTAAGGCTGGATTTACATAATTTGTTAGGAGGGTTACATTACAAATGAATCTTTTTTTTTGTGTAAAACATTACATTTGAGGTTTACTAAATATATTTTATTGTAGGAGTGTTTCATTTTAATCAAGTTTAATTTGTATTATTAGGCCATTAATGCATTTTTTTTTTAATGCCTTTTTGCCTAATATAAGAAGAGTTTGGTTCCAAAACGCAATAAATCCATTTTGACTAATTTGGGTAAAAACATGTTTTCTATAACAAGAAAATGATGATATGAAAATCCCTATTTTCTGTTACAAACTTTACATAGCATATTTAGGTTATATTAACATAAAAAATTCAGATCCCTTATTTAATTTTCAAAGTTTTAATATAAAAACTTTTTTTTTTTCGCAAAATGCAATAAATCTATGACAAATTTCTTTTTTTCAAAATGCTATAAATCTATTGAATCAATATATAAATGTGCATTCATGATATATTCATTTAGTTGACTATTGGTAAACACTGATAAAAAAATAAACATTAATGTCATTAATCAAAACACTTTGTCATTTTAGGAACACTGTCATTGCTGCTGTTATACTTGGGACGTCGTCACTGAACTTTTTTGACAGCGATCAGCTGTAAAATATTTTGGTCCTGCTCAATTTTCATTGGCTTCGAGTAAAATAATGGAAAGTTTTTCATAAGATCCCCTGGGGTCAATGTGTTAGCATGACAGAAGCTTGATGCTGTCCTGTGAGGACAAGCAACCGGCATTTTTCCTTCTCCCAAGTGCTTCTTGCCTAAATTATTCGATTTTGATGGCTTACGTTTCTTCCTCACCACAGAAAACCACCACAGTTTATCAATGCCATCAAAATTACTATTTGGTTTTTGTTTGCTGATCACAAAGTACAAAGTATATGAGGAAAACTAGGATTCTGTGTGTATTGAAAGTGCCACCATTGTTGTTTATAATGCGTTGAATGGTGTGCTGTGATTGGTTAAGTGGATTTTTTTTTGCATTCTGCAGAGAAGGAAGACTGCCTTTTGACTCAGAAGGAAGACTGCCTTTTGACTCAGATATCGGATTTTGTCTTTATATATATATATATATATATATATATATATATATATATATATTATATTTAAAAATACATTTCGATGACTCCCATTAATACTACCACAGACCCCCAAGAGGCCCTGGACCCCTGTTAGAGCCATGGTATTGACAATTATTTATATAGATAATATCTCTAATATATATCTTATGTCATATTTCCAAAGCGACTTACCAATGTGGAGAACACTGGAAGCAATCAAATGGGGGAAAGTGCAAATAATACATACATAAGTGCTGTGAATTGAATTGAATCAAATTGAATCAAATTAAATAGAATATAATAGAATTGAAATGAACTGAATTAACACCTTGTGTCTTTAAAGGAATAGTTTATCCAAAAATACTAATTGTGAATTAAGTAACAAATTATAAAAACAGCATAACAGCATCATTAAAAGACTATACAAATATGGCTTACTTTACTGTGTAAGTCTTCTGAACTCTTATGTGAGAAACACCCAAACAGTTTCTTCCTCTCATTTGCAGATCTTTTAAATCTCTTTTTAAATCGTTAGATTTCTTTAACATTTCCTTTGGTGTTTCACAGAAAATCAAACAATATATGGAGTGCCATGAGTGATATTTTTCCCCTTGAAATGTCACAGAAGCAACAAAAAAGGCCTCTCAGTTGGTCGGGCCACCATGCTAGCACACTTTGATCAATGCTCGCTTAGCTCAGGGCTGGAGTCCAAGCAAAAACAGCATGAAACATTACATGGCTGTAATGTTTAACTGTGCTACCAGGCACTCCCGTTACAGTTTTTGCAGCTTTGAGTCCTTAAGCCACCACGATTTCTGGCTTCATAGGTTTGTTCACTCACAACCGTTCTAAACAGCTCAATCAAAAGTGGATGGGAAACGGGCACCAGCCACCCAACTGTGCAGAGATTCATTTAAAGTGCCGCATTTTTCACACCATCCGCTAATGCATTGTGTAAAAAACATGTATGTGCTGAAATAAAACCTTTAGTCCTGTTTCATTTTTCAGAGTAATGGTAGATGGTAGTCCGTGTCTTTCTGTCATTTATAATCAGGCATGTTATCCCAGACTGCCACTTCCCTGCCATTTCCATATAAATCACAGTAAAGATTGTTCACTTGGTCTTACGTCTCCTTTAGCCTTAAGATATATAGTAATGTCCATTAAGCATGTGGGTGCCTGACATGAATGAAACATGACCTAAGCAAATTCAATAAAAATAACTCACTTTTGGGATGACTTTTTTGAAAGGAAAGTAGTGCAAGAAAGGTCACCGAAGAAACAGATTGAGAAGTTATAAGAATTGTGAGGTTTCAAGGGAGAAAACAATCAAGTATGGATTGGAGACGCTTACTGCAAAGTGTCTTTGGAGGTCGTACCGTGTAGCCAGAATTTCGACTTGCTGCTTTGAGTTTGGTCCTAAACTTTTGATGAATAAAGGGCCCACATTGGCAGGAAAATAGGTCTGATTGACATGGGAAGCAGCCAATTATAGCCTGTTTTATCTGAAGTGAAATTTTACATTTTGGCAATTTTACATAAAAGTGTAATTCGAAGTTATAAAAAATGAGAAGAAATATTTATTGCTATAAATAAATAAATGATATATGCAGAGGCGAACAATACTTAAATATTTTTACTTTTTAAATAAAACTACACTATGGAGGACCACAAGAGTCATGCAAAATGTAATAAAGAACTTCAATATTTAAAAACTACCTGGACAATAAAAATAGCAATTAATAGATTTGTTTAAAAATTCATTAATTAATCTATAAATAAACAGACAAAGTTACAAAAAAAATCATTATGTAACATTTTATTAGGCAATAAAAAGTGAGATTATAAAAATAACGTAGAAATTAAATATATATCCATTAATAAATAATTCAAATTAATATAACAATTTACAAAAACAACATAAAACACTCAATAAGTTCATCATTTTAAATTGCATTTATAAATTCTTAATTAAATAATGGAATTTCAAAATGTATTTCAAAAAGCGATTTAAAAAGAGTAATAAATAACTGGATTTATAAATTGAACTACAAATACAGGTTTAAATTAGGCATTTAAAAGGGGATTTCCATTTAACATTTCTGTTTTCATTTTATCGATGGTTCTCCTTATTCTTTTCGCTATTCGATTTGCTTTTCGTTTTAGCCTCTCTATTTAGCTTTTCCGTGACTCTTTGGGTCCTTGCAAATGGTCAAATGAGAAATGCAAATTAGATATGGCCAGGTGGATGTAACAAGCTCGCTGATTGGCTCTGATTGTACGTCATGCGCAGATTTATAGATCTCGGATGAGGACCCAAACAGTCACGGAAAAGCTTTTTTCCATTTTTACATTTTTTTACATTTTTTACATTTTGCATGACTCTTGTGGTCCTCCATACTACACAGTATGATTCTATGCTTTAGAATGTAGTGAACATTTTTTAGTAAAGTAAAGTAAATTTTTTCCCAAGACAAACACTCTGATAAAGCACATATGCTTGGAAAATTTACTCAAAGTACTCAAGTAGTGTCCGCCTCTGTATATATATATTTTATAAAAATCAAGTGCTGAAACAATGCAGACACAGTATGTGCAAATAAATGATGCTGGGCAAACTATTTATTTTTAGTAAAACAGGGATTTTCGGCCGACTATCTTTCAAATATGACGAATAACCCATTAACTTTATTTTAAATTCAGGCAGGCTGATAAACGTATGTGAAAGTTGCTTTGAATTCAGGCAATCTGATTAGAGTTTGCCATTTTTTACAAGGCTTTCAATATTGGGTTTAATTTGCATCAGACACTGAGTGACCAGACTCTGTGGACGTGCTGTCTGAAGTGCAGACTACTTTTGTTGTCGCCGGGTACAGGGCAAACACTTGGGAAGGTCATCATGGCCAAGGTGAGGGGCCTTCAATGCTTCTATATTATTAATCAGTTTAGTTATTTTCCTTCAATGTTGGGGGGCTATAAAGATTTCTCTCCATCGCTCCCTCTCTCATTTTCTCTCTCTCTCTCTCTCTCGCTGTATTTCCTTGGCTGAAAGATTGGAGGATGGGTGATAGTAATTTAAACACAGTCACATCATGTAAGAGTATGCGGCTCTATAATTGATGATGGGGGAGGCGGTAAGCAAGATGTTATAAATCTTGATTCGTATTGCTTAGTCTTTCAACTGACTGTTAATGGGAAAAGACAAAAGATTTTAAAAGAGACATAACAAAGGGAGCATTGATAGCTTTCAGCGCTAACGTAACAGTGGGTGAGTCCAAACTTGAACAGAGGCCACATTCCTACAATCGACTTGAAAAGTATACTGTTTAAAAAAAATTATGTTTGTCTGTGCAAAACGTGGCAGCACAATCCTATGGTGTTGTACAATGTTATTTTTGTGTGTTTGCTACTCTACATTTGTTACAGTGTAATATAATAATATAGTTGTCAATGCTATGTGGTGAAGATGCGCTGATTAATTATCTAGCTATGCTGTTGCCAGGCCATTCAGTGTATTTGCTAAATTGTTGTTGTTTACTGTAATTACTTTATTTTCATCCCTAGATACGACTTGGGTCCCTCCTTTTATGCAGTATGATTTTTTATACGTCGTATTGTCCACCAGAAAGAAACTTACAGGTCCTTACAGGAATATTTCATGGGAAAAGTAAAATGATCCCACTTACCCTCATGCCATCCTAGGTGTATATCTTTCCTCTGCTGAACGTTATCAGAGTTATATTTAATCGTGTTCTGGCTTTTCCTAGCTTTGTAATGCCATTGAATATCAGTCAAGCTCTAAAAACCAAGTAATTCATATGACTCCACTGGGTTAAAATATGTCTGTTGAAGTGAAACGATGCATTTATGAAAACAATATTTAGCGTGAGTAGGTTTTGTACAATTGTAAACATTCAGATCATCATGTTGGGGATCAAATACGGTGACACGTCAGAAATGTCAAATCCATTCTGATCTCGGCAGAATTCTGACATATTTTACAAATTCGTATGAATTTTTACAAAAATATACAATAAAAAACACCCTTAATCCCAATGTCTCAGGGGCAAAGGTACATTTATAAATGTGATCGTACGAATTAATACAATGTAGCTTGTTCGTAAAATACGTACGAATTGCCATGAGATCGTGTTTTCAAATCTCACTGGTTCTTGCATATACGCGAGATCCAACCAGATTTGTCATTATTGACATGCTGCCATATTTTAACGTAAAGAGGCCACACTGAAAAAAAATTATTTATTCAATTTACTAAATTTTTTTAAGGTAAGTGGTTGCAATCAATTTATTTAAGCTACATTTAAACAAAACAAATAAGAAAGGGAAAACAAAACAAAAAAACTTTGTTTAAATGTAGCTTAAATAAATTAATGATAAATTGCAGCCACTTACCCTAAAAAAATTTAGTAAATTGAATGAATCATTTTTTTCAGTGCATGTCAAAAGACTTTTTTAAGATGTTAAATAAATCTTTGGTGTCCCCAGAGCACATATGTGAAGTTTTAGCTCAAAATACCATATAAATAATTTATTATACCATGGTCTGTTTAAATACTCGATTCTGATTGGCTGAAAGGTGTGCATTAAAACCGTTTATTACACGGCTCTCTGGAATGCTTGATTCTGATTGGTCAGTTGAGACATTTGCAGGTTCGTTCTTTTCAAATAATAACCGCTCCAAAATAATAACGCATAGCCGGACTACTTGCACGAGTAAAATCGCTCCGCGCCAATAAAGATCAATAAAGATGACTGTCTGTTTGGCGCCATCTTGTGATAAACACTCGACAACCACGACAAGACACAGAGAGCTTACTGAGACTGAACTTGACAAAATAGAGCATGACAGCTACGAAGCCAACACACAAAAAAATACAGAATGGGCATTAAAACTTCTCCAAGACTGGCTAAAAGAGAAAAAATGGAGACAGACAAGTATGAAGCAGAGGATCTTAATAAGGTATTACGATCATTTTATGCATCTGTGCAAAGTTTCGCGGAAGGATAAAAATGTTAATTTAAAACAAATATGCCAATAAAATGTTTCAAATTCATATTCATGTCCAGTTTTTTTTCTTATGTGGCAAGTAGCCGTGTAATAAGCGGGATAATGTAGAGGCAGCCGGTAGTTATTGGGAAATAAGCCCCTTCAGTGTGATACAAGACCCTCCGCTTCGCGTCGGGTCCTGATCACACTGTCGGGGCTTATTTCCCAATAACTACCGGCTGCCTCTACATTATCCCTTACTTAACGCACAGGTAGTTCCAGTCAGTTTGATTACAGTTAGAAATTAATCCGCTACTATAAACATTGGTAACCATAGTAACACAGTTACACTTGCAGAGAGAGAGAGAGAGCGAGAGAGCGAGAGCGTCTCTCTTTACAGTGAGTCTCTCTCTCTCGTCCTTCTCTTTCAGTTCTCTGTCTATCTCTTTTAAAACATCGCTTCGAAATTTTCAACTGTTTGATCAGGGGCGTTGCTAGACATAAAGCTCTACTGGGGCACAGGCCCCCATTTTTTGCTGACTTTTTTTTTGAAAGCCTGCTATGTGCAACACTTCTATACAATGTCCTTTGCTTAACCCACTATTCTACAGTGCAACAGTTACTGCGAAAGATACATATATACAAGTGTAATCTTTATCATACCTAACATTATTAACATGTTTGGAGGCATAAATGGCATAACATGTTTGAAAATAATGACAGCAGAGAAATAAATTTTCTACATTATTCAATGATAGCAATGATTAATAACTTATTTTTACAAGAATATTTTAAGAAACCAGTCATTTTATGACAGCTATACTAATTAATCTCTTTCATAGTTACTGCTAACTATTATGTAAGTTAGTGTCCTAGGGTTAAATATTAGTAAACTAAATATTAATTTCATATCTGAAAATACAGAACAGTATATCACATACATCTGTTGATTTTCTCAGCAACAATGCAATTCTATAGACTTGACAAAAGGTTTTCCTGAGATTTTTCCTCTAATGTTTGAGACCTGAAAGGGTCAGGATGTAGTTTGTCCATCCTCCCTTAAACTCTTCATCTCTCCTTTCTTCTTCCCTTTCCCTGCTCTGCACAAAACATTTCTGATGTACATCTACAGAAGCCAATAATGATCGAGTCAAAATAAGATTAGCATTATTATTTAGAAACTTACTTTAGTTTCGTTATGCTTTCATAAGCACTCGCGTGGCGTCACCTTTTGAATGCGGTTGTGCGCGGTGAACGCAAACGCGCGCGGCCATGGATACGTGCGTGCACGCGTCAATGTGACTGCTTCGTCGCTTTTACAAGCGTAAATTGGGTAACTACTTTGCATAAAGATCCATTTTTTTTCCGCGATTGTCTTTGTAAAAGATTGCACTAGTAAACTGCTAAAATTTAAACTTAAGATTTACACCGGGGCACAAAAGATTTATACTGGGGCACGTGCCCCAGTAAAAGGGGTCTAGCGACGCCCCTGTGTTTGATTTTTGTTTTCATTTAATTTAATCCATTTCAATAAATGTAATGTGTCCTTATATAGTAATCGTGGTTAGAGACGTCGGTTTTATTTCACACTTTACATAATTCATTTAAATAAATGATTAGTTCAAATAAAGATTGCCTTGTCACTGTCCGTGTTGGCTGTCATTCATAAATTATTTTAATAAATCAATTAAAGAATCATTAAATTAGCTATATGCTTAAGCAACGAGAGGATAGACTTTAAAGAAGAGACGCACACAGCCACAGGTAACTCGCGCACGCATCTCTCTCTCTCTCTCTCTCTCCCTCGGGTTCTTCTCTTTCAGTTCTCTGTCTCTCTCTTTTAATAATGAACTTAAATAAATATGATAAATCATTTAAATAAAAGCAATACAATGGCACTACTTTATTTAAAGCGGACGGAGTGCGAGCCTTAACTTAAGAAGATGACCGTCATTTTTACCTGTCTGTTAAAAATTACACTGTAAACATTAATTACAGCTTTAACTTGGTAAATAACCAAGGTATAAGCGGGATAATCCACGGCTTGCCATGCATTAAAGGGTTTTAATACATGGCGCTACGCGTCAGGTGGTTCTTCGCCTCTACGTCGTGCATTTAAACCCTTTAATGCATGGCTAGCTGTGGATTATCACTTACATAAGAGCTCCTTATGACATCATAAGGAGAGCCAAATTTCAACGACCTATTTTTTCATGTGTTTGCAGAGAATGGTTTACCAAAACTAAGTTACTGGGTTGATCTTTTTCACATTTTCTAGGTTAATAGAAGCACTGGGGACCCAATCATAGCACTTAAAAATGGAAAAAGCCAGATTTTCATGCCATGGCAACTTTAACACACTGATTTATATAATTTTCCTTTTTTTGGAGAACTGGTCTTTTAAGACAAATGATTGAGATGCCATCCATGTCCAAAGTACCAACGAGTGTGGGGGGCGAGTTACATGCCAAATGAGATTTCTTAGTGTTAACGGTTATATAGCATGAATTGCCATAGCAAGCGTAGCTAAAGATGTCTTCACTACGGCATGATTGGCGACTCTGATCACGCCCACTGTCTTATCTTCAGAATTAAGCAATTAACAGCTTTTGCAAGCACTGAGCTTGAGCACACACCGGATAAAACAGGTAATAACAACCATAAATCACCAGAGCCGAGGACGATTCGGGTAAATTTGCAAAGGAGTAATCTAAGATTAGCTGGCAAGGGATTGAAAGCGAGGACGGCGTTATTGAGCGCTGAGAAAAACTCAAACTCTGTTGATGTGAGTGAAATTGGCTGCGAGCAGAATCCAGCCTGTAAATGAATGTGGCACACAGGAATTTACAACATGGTAGATTGGCAGCATTTTATGCAGGGTATAAAAATACATGTTAGTTCATGACAAGAAGGTTTCAAAACACTCACACACCCCCGTACTGTCAGAAGTCACACTGTTTTGCTGTGAAACCTTCTTGGGTTTTAATGCCACACTTTTTAAAGGCTCCAAAATAAAAGTTTTGCCACATTTGCAAGTTGCAGGTGAACTGACTACATTTGCAGCCAAGAATATTGCCTATTATATATTTTTACAAGAATAAATTTTTCCCTATGGCAATGAATTATGAAATAATTCATTTTGATAAACATCACACATCTGTTTTGTGTCATATACAAGCTAGTCTACATCTCTTGTTAAAACTACACCTGTCATAAACATTTATGAAGATCAGTACTTATGTTTTAATTTGTCATGAGTTGTTTTTTTTTGCAAGTTGTATTAGGTATCCTTGCTTTCTAGTAAGGTAAAGTGGAGGTCAGGACAGATGTTTTCCTCATGAGACATTTTGTATGTTTTGGTTTGGTTTGAATCGTGCATGTCACAACATCAGTTGTTTTACTCAATTTAAATCACGTATTGATTTGAAGTTCTTGATGTTTTGCAGTTCCTACTGGCCACGGCCAATTTTTATTCACATTTGGTGTTTTGTGTTTAATTTTTGACCCAGTTTTGAAGTATGTATCAATCTCGAATTTTCTTCCATAACTGCAGAAATATGAAAACTTGTCAGTGTTTGTGCTCCAGCTGTACGGAAAAGCAGCTGTTTCGCTCATAAGCATGTGATTCCAGGTCTGGAAAAAGATGAACAGACTTTCCAGATTTTTCTCCAAGCATGGATGAATAATGAAGATGACGTCAGCACCCAGGGCCTACTTGGCTAAAAACAAGCTGTGTTTGTGTTTTTCAACACTGCCTGATTAAATATTCGTCTATAAAATGATTTATTGAACAGATCTTTCAATGTTTCCATCCCAGAGAACATTTAACCATATCGTTGACTTGTTGTAGGCTTGTGCATTATTCACACAATTACATGACATTAGAAAAAAAAAAAACATTTATTTATGTTAGATCTGGAGCTCTATTTTGCAGTTTTATTGAATTATTTATCTAGACTACAAAATGTGTGAAGGTTAAATCCTAAATAACAGCACACACACCACCAACACTTTTATAAACAGCAGTATGCACTGCAAAATATTCTTGATTCATTAAGTCATAAAAAAATGAATATTTATAACTTTTTAAATAAAAAAAAAACACAAATTTTGAGACCAAAGACTTCTAATATTTAGATTTGTTCAACATAAATATGTCCTGTTGTAAACTTTTGTCAGTAAATACACAGCAACATGCATCAAAAGAATCTCCATTTCTCCAACTCTCTCTCACTGTTCTTGCTGTCAATAGGGAGATATACCAGACACTAAGGTGGCTTTGTGCTCTCCGAGCAGCTTTTTTGAGCAGCTTGTCATATTCTTCCTCTCCGTGCTGTAGTTTTTTTCTTTTTTTCTCAGAAATAGTGGTGCCTTTCATCCGACGCTCTGTGTCGGACACATTTAAGCTCACCCCATAATGCGGGTACTTGTACTCTGCGATGTAACAGAGCGTGTCTCTTTGATTTGGTTGCCTTGTTTCAGTCCTTAGACAATCACAACACACACACACACACACACAGGGATGAAAATACACACAATCTCACACAGCTGCACACACAGCGTCTTCTCTGACTTGGCGACAGATGATAAAAAGACAGCAAGAGATGTTCTGTCCAAGACACATCCAACCAAGATGCAAATACCTCAATAGTTGTCACTAAATCACAGTTAGTGTGTAAATGTGCATGTGCTGTGTGCGTTTCGCTTTCCCCCGTGCATGAATCTAGTGCAGGCTGGTAAAACGGTCACTTGCATTGATTAACATTGGTTTTCAGTCAATGCAAATGTCCATTTTTACTTTATATTTATCTAAAAATATACTACACTCTCAGAAAGAAAGGTGCAAAGGGAAAAAATTCCTTTTAAAAAGTACACATTGGTACCTACAGATTGCATGTTAGTACTTCAAAGGTATATAATAATAGCAAATGTATACATTTAATGAAAGGTCCTAATATGTAACATTTTGGTACATATTAGGACCTTTCTTAAGGGCACGGCCCCAGAGACAGCTTTTGTGCCTGGTGTATATTTTAATGGTCCTGTAGTGTGACAAATAAACTTTTTACATAGATTTAATGTAGTCCATTATTTATTTAATCTCATAAATACTTAATGTATAATATAATTGTATTAGTTCACCCAAAATGATTTACTCACCCTCATGTTGTTCTAAACCTCTTTAAGTTTCTTTATTCTGTTGAAAACATAAGAAGATATTTTGGAAAATGATTGTAAGGACATAGCTGAGAGTACCCATTGACTTCTATAGCATTTGTTTTTCATACTATGGAATTCAATATTTATTATATAAGTTCTTTTATTAGGGTGTCAACACACTAAGGCACATAACAGCTTTGTGACGAGCAGACAAAAATCAAATATGGCACTTTATTTGTCAGGTTGGACGTCAATGACATCGGATGTCAGTGTGCTTCTAAATGTCATTTCACCTGACGCGACACCTCAAAAAGCATCATATTTCACTTGAAAGCAAGGAGTGTTATCAGAAAATAATTATGTTTCTCACACAAAGATATATTCAGAAGATTTTGGGTATAGAGAACAAAGCTTGACAGCCCCTTATCTCTATGAACTTCAGAGCTAATGGAGATTCCTCAAAATTTCCCTTATGTGTCCCATTCAGTTCTTGTACAACAAGCATATAATGTAATAAGAGTTTTTATGGGTGAATTATTGCCACCTCTGTCAAAATGAGATAGTGATATTGACCGAATGCACTCGGTATTATATGTTCCTCAAATAGTTTTGTTTTAAATCAGCTTAATCCCAGCATCGGGCCATATAAAAATACAGCTTTGTTGGCAGAATCCATTAAAGGAATAGTCTACCCTTTTGCCATATTAAACTATGTTATTACCTCAACTTAGACGAATTAATACATATCTATCTTTTTTCAATGCGTGCACTGTACAGCGCGTCGTGAATGTGTTAGCATTTAGCCTAGCCCCATTCATTCCTGTGGTACCAAACAGGGAAGCCACCAAACACTTCCCTGTTTTCTCTATTTAAAGACTGTTACATGAGGTGTTATACCAAGTAAGTATGGTGCCACAAAATAAAACTTTTTTAGTACCATAGGAATGAATGGGGCTAAGCTAAATGCTAACACATTCATAATGCGCTGTAGTACACGCTTTGAAAAAAGATAGGTATGTATTAATTTGTCTAAGTTGAGGTAATAACATAGTTTAATATGGCAAAAGGGTAGACTATTCCTTTAAATGCCACAATAATATATAAATTTTTTTACCTAGTTAAAGCAGGTTTACTGAATATTTTGGATATTGGCTGAATTTTCACTGCAAAAAATTTGTTTCAAGAAAAAAAAATTCTTAGTATTTTTGTCTTGTTTTCAGTAAAAATATCTAAAAAGTCTTCGATTATGATGCTTTTTCTTGATGAGCAAAATGGCCCAAGAAAATAAGTCTAGTTTTTAGACCAATAAATATCAAATTTAAGCGATTTTGTGCATAAAACAAGCAACAAAAAATCTGCCAATGGGGTAAGCAAAAAAATCTTGGACATTTTTCTTAAACATTAAAATCAAGAAAAATTTGCTTACCCCATTTGGCAGATTTTTTTTTTTTGTTGTTGATTTATGCACAAAATCACTTAAATTTGAATTTTTTTGGTCTAAAAACTAAACTTATTTTCTTGGGTCGTTTTGCTCATCAAGAAAAGGCATCTTAATTTTAGAATTTTTTGATATTTTTACTAAAAACAAGACAAAAATACTAAGATTTTTTTTTCTTGAAAATCTTTTTTTGCAATGAATTCAGAAAGGACGGTAAAGAGTGACTGGAGAGATGTTTTGAAGTGGAGATTTTTGCATGCACATAAAGGGTTTTGCAGCAAAAACTAAAAACAAAGTGACATTTGTAAAAATAAATAATTTCAATTAATGGCTATTAACCTTTTCATTGCCATTAAAATTACTGACTTAAATATAAGAGCCTGATAAATAATGCTAATTTACAAAAACCACACAAATGTCGAACGCATTTACAGTAGAGGGTTTTGCATCTGAACTTTTAATTTATTTAATTTGTCTTCAGATTATTGTGTGTAGATGAAGCACACATCCTTGTGAGTGTATATTCTTGAGTTATAAAGAAGTACAATTACTTTAAAACACACAACAGCCTTTCAAGCAGGAAAACTCCTGTTGACTTGAGGAAAATCTTTTTGGGTTTTCTACCAGATATCCTTTATTCGGAGCACCCTTTGTATAAAATGTAAAAGCCCATAAGCATTCAGAAGAGTAGCTATGAAAATGCACATCTAGTAGGAAAAGAAACGGCAGAATAAAGAGGTGAGGAGGGGTAACCTGGGTGCTGTCCGGCGTACTGACCCCAGGTCAGCCGCCTCTGATGTATGATCGAACATTAGTGTGCTCACACCGCATTTATTAAATTGCCTAATGATGAGAAGATAGGGAGAGAAATGGATGATACTAAAAGCCTGAGCCCACACACACGGCCGGTCGTCCGGGCGGGCTCGCTCTTGGAGGTAATATCGTCAAATAGGCGGGGGAACTGCTCACAGGGAATACAAATGTTGCCTTTAGGTCTTAGATGGGTAGCTGAAAATGTGGAGCCGTACAAAAGGAGGAAGATTCGGTTCTTTAGCGAATTAATCACTGTCATCGTCTCAACATCGCGCAGAAGCAATTTAGATGGTAAATACCAAGTTTGGTCGTATATCAAACGTTGATGGTGTGGCGTGCCAAACTTGGTCTGCATATTTCAGACGGAAAGAGACTTATGGGGAATAAATGTGCTTATTTGTTGTCGGTGCAGCCTTTCGGGATGCGACAAGGAGAATTTCGATTAGCTTATCTGAATATCAGCTTCAAAATATTCAGTGTGGTTTTCGATATCAAAGTTCTCCTCAAGAGCTAATACGACCATGCCAGCTTTTGGGTGTCCTGTTATCTTATTTAAGTCAGCTTTAAGAGTTATATAGATGAGAAATGTTAACAGGTCAGGTGCTGAAATTTCCAAATGCAGAACTGTGTTGGGAAAAGCTTTAACTTTCACTAATGATAAGAGCAGGTGCGGTGTGAAATACTTGTTTAGATGGAGACGCCAAATGGAGAACAAGGTAAAAGAATTCGCAATGCTTTGATCATCAGCAAATGTCAAAGTCATCTCTTTTTCAGATCAAATGACAACGCAAAGTCAGTGAATCTGGGGATGTGCATGTGTGGTGAAAATGGCTTTTATCTTTCTTTCACATGTATCCCTTGATGGGACCATATAATCTGAAGTCTGTACAGCCAGAGACATCTATAATTTACAAGTCATCTATTTAACAATGCCTGTGGAGTGCGGGCTTTTCCAGAAGATCCAAACATCTTCATTACACACCTGCCAAATGTTAAGGAAATAAAGTTTAGAGGAAAACAGTTTCATTCCACTCTTTGCATTTGCACTGGGATCATGATGGAAAATGAAACAAAAGCCTTAAAAAAAATACATTTAATACAAATTTCATGTTTTGCACTAAGAATGCTGGGTTATTTTTAACCAAGGTCTGGGTCAAAAAGGCATGAACCCAATGTGTTGGGTTGTAATTTAACATATGCAGGGTTGTTTCAACCCAAAATGTTGTGTTGTTTTAACCCATTGTTGGGTCAACTATAAACATTTTCTTGGATAATTTAACCCAGCTGGTGGGTTTGTTCATTTTTTATCCAACACTGGGTTGAAAATAACCCAGGTTTTTTTTAGAGTGATGAAGATTTTCTGTTTCTCAACTGTTGGACCATAACATTAACAATGCCAAGGTGATGGATTTTAATTTTTATTCCACATACAGTACCTGTACTGATAAAATGTGTAGTGAGTCAAGTTTTGTTTTTTATAAAAATACCTTCTGAATGTGTAAATGTATTTCTCCCAAGCGTGCTGCACAAGCCCTGAAAAGTGAAGCCAAAACGTCTTGATCGCCCCCCAGTATAGACTAAACCCCGCCTCCCCATGTTATTCAACGGGACTTGAGACCAACTAAACAATTTAATTACACTTCAATTATCTTTTTTCCGAAGCTGATTTCTGCCATTTACTGTATTTTTATCATGTTGATGTAAATTGAAGTGTTTGCTTTTAAAATATGTTTGTTTTTAGTTAGTTATTTAATGATATAAAATGGTGGTGTCACATCATGATTGACAGCTGAGATATGTGCATTCTGCGAGGGCGGGGCCTTGATTTCGCCGCTCTCCGGCTTTACTTCCTGCTCACTACTGCGCAGAACTGGTCCCGAAATCGCTACCACGCAGACTCAAAACTCAAGATGTCAGCGCCGTATCAGGACATTGGCGGCTTCACTTTCCACCAATGGAAGAGAGCGAACAGGCGTCGTCCATCTTTTTTTACAGTCCATGACTTCTCCTATCCAATCTTAAAGAGATAGTTTACCCAAAAATACAAAATCTGTCATCATTTACTCACCCACGTGTTGTTACGAACCTGTATAAATGTCTTTGTTCTGATGAATACGGATGGCGACATTTTGAGGAATGTTTGTTACCAAACTGTTTGTGAGTCCCATTCACTTACATGGTAGGAAAAAAGAATACTATGGAAGTAAAAGGGGCTCACAAACTGTTTAATTACTAACATTCCTCAAAATGTCTTCATCCGTGTTCATCAGAACAAAGAAATGTATGCAGGTTTGTAACAACATTTGGGTGAGTAAATGATGACAGAATTTTTTAAGACATTTATATTGATTTTTGTAACAATACGAAAGGAAATGATGACAGCATTATCATTTTTGGAAGAACTATCCCTTTAATAGGCTAAGTCAATTACAAGCTAAAGTCAACAAAAAAGTATGAACACTGGCATTTTATAAACATTGTTCTGTTTGTTTCAGTGTCTTGAGGCGAGACTTTTTGTCTGACCAATGTAAGACAGGAGGAGTGTTAAAGGACAAGTTCGGTATTTTACACTTAAAGCCCTGTTTTCAGATTGTTTATGATGAAATAGAACGGTTTTGACTGAAATGTCGACATATGCGGCTGCCCTGAGATTTTTCGGGTGTTTTGTTTTTCACCTCCCACCTTTACAATAGGTTTAATGGTGCAGAGGGACAATCCTTCCTAAAATGCATTAAACTTTCGTTTACAAAGACGTGAAACTCACCGAGTGGTCAGGGGTGTTCACTGATATGCTCACACAAAAATCGCTGCAAACGATGCTTTCCAACAGGCGTTTTAGCATTCGTTGTAAACTTGTGGACCTATTTTTTTTAAATGCCTCACACCCGTATATTCTTCCGTTGAGAGCTTGAATAATAGACACTCCAGGCCAGTTGGTGGCGATAGTCCGCCTTTGCCAATTGCAAGAATACAAACAAAGTTCCCGGCGGCGGAGTAATACCGTACCTCACAGGACATCTAATACATATCAATGGAGTTGGCAAAAACTACGATAAAACCTGTTGGAAAGCATCTTTTGCAGCGATTTTTGTGTGAGCATATCAGTGAACACCCCTGACCACTCGGTGAGTTTCACGTCTTTGTAAACGAAAGTTTAATGCATTTTAGGAAAGATTGTTCCTGTGCACCTATAGAGCCATTATAGAGGTGGGAGGTGATACAAGAAACACCGAAAATTCTCGGGCCAGCATCATATGTCCAAAATTTCAGTCAAAGCCGTTCTATTTCATCATAAACAATTTGAAAACAGGGCTTTAAGTGTAAAATACCCAACTTGTCCTTTAAGGAAACCTGTTTAAAAACATAATTTGTGTTATTTGCTATGACAACGCTATCCCGTGGCAATTCGTACTTATTTTATGAGGTGGCTAATTTGCATTAATTTGTAAGAGAACATGTTCTACATTTTTGAACGATTTGCCTTTGCCCCTGCGACGATGGGGTTAAGGGTAGAGTTTCGTTATTGTTTTTGTTTTTTTAATGATAATCTTATGTTTTTGCACTACGTATGAATTCATACAAATTAGCCAACTTGTAAAATATGTATGAATTCTACAGAATAACACGTAGTGCCACAGAAAGCTGATTTTCAATGTAAAGGTATGATTGGGTATGAAGTTAAAACCACAAAGGTTGATATAGGGATTAATTATTCAAGCCTTTGACAAAACAAAAATTTCAGTGAACCATTTCTTATTTGGTTTTATCCTGCCTATAAGCAAATTATGGCTGAAAAAGTATACGATTATGAATATGACGGTAGTTTTTTTCTCAAGCTCTAGTGATATACTATTTTAATATCATCTTAAAGAGCTTCCTCCACTAAAACTCACTCTAGTGTGACTGTACAGTTTTCCATTAAACATTTATTGATATTGAAGCCGTATAAAATGACTGAATTGTTTTACATATGGTGCTGAATTTGGTGGAGAACAATGGATCACAATGAGTTAGAAATGAGAGGCAATTGCTTTCATGATGTTCTTCTGAGTCCACATTACAGCAACCAACTGAATTATACATCCAGTGCAATTTCTCGTGAAATAGCTCCACGGATGCCCTGAAATAACTTGGCAGCTGAGCCATAATAAGGCTGAAATTTCTGAAAATTCTAAATAAGTATAAGGTTCCAAGGAACTGTTTTTATTGTGGTTACCGACATCCAGACCCCTACTGGGAAGGTTTGAGGTCATATTTCTGGTTCATTCAGTCTTAAAGAGAACCTACTCTAAAGTGAACCCCCCTGGCAAGGGTGATGTCATCTACAGACGCTCTTCATGTTGACCCCATGTGGCCCAGTCAAATGAAAGCCATGCGGTTCAGCTTTGGAGAGATACTGACAGTGCTGCTTTGAAATGCTGATTATGCAGAATGTCCACAATCCTGCTGACTGAGTGTGTGCTCTACAAGAAGGTTTTGATCAGAGCGATGACCTTACCAGCAGGGGAAAAGCCCTGCTTCGCTAATCATTATACATCACAAAGTCTAAGATACCATACCAGCGGAGCCATCCTCAAGTATTAAAGAGACTCCTTATATTGGTATGTATTTGATTCAAAATCAAAGTTTGAAACATATTACGATGAACCAAGACCTGGCCAGCGCCAGACTGAGGTCAACATCAGAGACCTTGTTCATCAATAAACCCTGAGGAACCAGGAAGGATGTGACAAGAAGCGTCTTTATCATAAATAACAGCTGCGACAGTACAGTAAGTCTGGATTTTAAGCTATGACGTGGAAGTGACCCGTCATTCAATGCAAGACAAATGGGCATAGTGTGTCTGAATACACATAAGGATTCCCGACATGGTCAATACCAGCATGTTGGAGACAAGAAGGTCATAGATGGAACAAAAGAGGTTCTCCATGTTCCTCACCCCTTTCACTCTCTCTGGTTTCCTCCAGGGATGTCTGCAATCCCCCTCAAGGGAGGAAAAGATCTGTCTGCATTACTCACCCCCTGACCCCGTAACCTCAATGCCTTACAAAGAGCAAGCGTCCTTTATGGGAATGATGGATGACCCCTAAAGTATGGGTCTTCACGTTTGATTTATACGGAGGTGGCGATATCTGCTCTTCTTTCTTTGCATGAAGCCATTCTTCAGGTTCGCATTCACCGCTTGCATTACCTGATTTCCTACTACTCAATTCTTGCCTATTCCAACATACTAATTAGTTTTCTGCCGGAGGGCCAATCCATCATAATACGTTGATGCAGAACAGATTGAGAGATACTTAAGATCAATTCCGTGCGACTTGCGTAAGCCTGTAATAACTCATATCTTCAACTTTAATGTGACAGCTTTTTGCTCTGAAGTTTATAATCCCTACAGGCAAACTAACTTTAGACCTCAACAGACTGCCCTGGGTGCAAAAGAGCAATGGAAAACTACAGACTCCTGCTGGTGTCTGGGAGTTTCGATCTAGGCCAAATCCTATTACATAACCCCCTGACAGGTTTGAACAATGGTACTCATAGTTTCCCTTAGATAACCTGCCCCAAAACAGCTACTTCTTGATGCCGCACATTGCTTATGTCTTGTTTTCTTGGTCATCGTTATGTTTGCAACTTGCGATTCAATGTCCTATAAAATAGTGTTTTGCACTTAAAATATAAAGCTGGATTGTATGATACAATAAGGGGATCAATTTAAAATGGTTTTTGGGTTGCACAACTGTTAAAAACAAGGTGGTGTTAAATTGTTGGCATGGTAATGTTGATAAAGTCATTGCTAAATGAGATTAAAACCATACTTCTTGCCTTTGGCGTAGTCGCCAGGGCCCAAGGCCTTTGTTTGGACAGCAGTGCTCTGTGGGTGGGGATGGTTTATCTAATTGAAGACTATTCAAACCAGATTTTAGGGTCTGTTCCCTACAACCGCCTGACACCACCTCCGTGTCTCCCAGCAGCACATGTTGGAATAAAAGGTTTTGAAGCATTATGTCAGAGAATTTGAAACATCAAGGGAGAAGACTTTCGAGTCCACCCATCGTCTAAGCAGATGTCAAAGCATTTGCCAAATCAGTGCTTCGATTTTAATGCATACTAATGCACGCAAATGTACAGTTTAGGATTTACTTGGAGCAGCACTTAAATATTTCATTCTTTTTAAATTGGGATTTGGGAAATACTATTAAAAAGCAGAAATGTGAAGCTAGACAAATGTTAGTTTTAATTAAGCGGGCTTTAGAAGGTATTTGGAGTTTTAAGCCACATTTAAAAATGAATGATAAGGTCAATGTATGAATGTCTTACATACATAACACAAAAATAACACTTTTCCCCCACTATACTGTATAATTCCCTGTTTTAGTCTAAATGGAGGCAGTCATCCAGTGCATGTTTCATGTCACGTTTCTGTCTCATACCTCCTGTGGAGTTAGGTTTGTCTGCACTTACCATGCTGTGGCCATAGGTGAAGGTCACGCTCTCAGAGGTCAAAGGTTATATGTCAAAAGAGAAAGCAGACTTAGGAATTAAATTGAATCTCAGCTGGTTTTGGTCACTGATGATCAGCTTTAGGAGTTTGGACAACTTGCCTTAGCTTGCACTTCATTGTTTTGCTTGTGCAGTCAATCAATTAACATTTACATTTTACGTTTATGCATTTGGCAGACGCTTTTATCCGGAGCGACTCACAGTGCACTTAATTTAAACAGTATATAATATGCTTTGTTTGAGAACCGAGCAGCATTGGCTCACCTAACAGTGTCAGTTTGTGGTTGGACTGTTTGGCCAACCAATGACGGATGCACCAGTGTTCACAAGTCAGTTTGCTGATGTTATAATTGGACAGAAATGAAATTTAGCTTTTATTAAATCTTGGAATAATGGAAATTCACCACCAGGGTATCATGAAGACAATGTTGATTTGTTCAAAGGTAGACAACACACACCTCTTGACGTGATCGTTACGGGCTTACAAGGAGGAACATTTAATTGCTGGTATGACTCAAGGCCTGACCACACCAATGCTGCATTGTTCAGGACATCATGTTCAAAATGGAGATGTTCTGCCAGTTTCCATCAAGTTTATAAACAATACACCAGATGAATGACAGAAAACTGGATGGGCTAATCAAGTGGCCAGTGTGATGTTGCTAACAACCAGTCACATCTTCTTTTCTTATCTTGATAGCAATACGTCAACTGACGCAGAATCCGCTAAATCGTTTATACCATAATATATCTATGGTGCGATTTTAAGACCTGCGAGATCAGTGCTTGACTGGGCTAAGTGCTAAAATTAATTTAAGTTGCAATCACTTTAATTTTGGCTCACTGGGAAACGACTTCATTGCATCGGTTATAAAAACAAATTAATTTTAATGTCATAATACAGTGTCACACACCATTACGCACATATTAATTAGGTTTCTACCTAGGCAAATTAAAACAATAGAGAGTTGTTATTGTGAATAGTAAATTTAATATGAGCAGTCTTACAGTACAAGCTTTAAGTGCTCTGCATTTAGTTATTTTAATTAACATAACAAAACGTCCAGGGAAAATGCACAGGTAAATGAAAAAAAAAAAAACATATACACCACACATTACATAGAGTTCGATTGATTTTATACACAGCCAGTTATAAATAATATAACCTAAACCTCTAACCTAAACCCACACTCTAATCCTTACAAAAATATTCGTTTTACAACAGGCTTGGGGTGGGTAATCGGGAGAACCGGGAGAATTCCCGGTGGGCCGCTTCACTTTTGGGCCGGTCGAGTTTTTTTTTTTTTTTACATTTGTCACGTCAGTGAGTCTATCTTCTCTTAAATGACACTTCACACGTTTCGCATTGGCAGCGCGCAGCCTCTGCATGGGTTGTACCATGTGAAGGAGTTTTCCCCTCCCCTCCCATTGAGTTGGTTCGGTCCATAGCATGTCCAAGAAAACTTTTCTCCGGTAGGCTGGGCCGGCCCTACCGTAACAATACGCGTCTGAGAGGAGGAGGGCGTAAAAAACAGGTTGAAGAAAAAATCCATTGAAGGGAGGATGCTGCCAAATGTGCCAAACTTACAGATTTATTTTCAAGAGGACAAACAAAAGTGACAAAAACAGGTAACTTAAAGAGAAATAAGCCTAGTAATGATTAGCATTAGCAACGTAATTATTCGGCTAATACCGTTGTCAAACTATTTACAAGCCAACATTTTATTTTAGTTAAAATGTTAGCCTTTTGTGTATGGACTTTGCAAATATTATGCAGACAGCTTCTGAGCAGCAGATAAGCCAGTTTCTCGCTGAAAATGAGGAGGCCATGAATAAACAACATGAATTAAAGTTATTTAACCCTCAGGTTGTGTTCAGAACCCTATAAGACCTTTTGTGTTCCCAGTCAAAAATGACAAGCCTAAAAAAGCTTATAAATCACTTGTTATGCTATATATTTACCCAATATTGGATTCAATATTTTTGTCAAATTGTTTTCTTTTTTAATTAGGACTGGGTTTTATATTTCTATTTGCATCTGATTAATCATAGGCCTCAAAGCATTAGCTATGCTAATAATTTATCAACCTTTTCTTGTGGAATAGATCCAAAAAGGGCTGGGTTATTTTTGACCCATAATGGGTAAATATTGGACAGAACACGCTGCTGGGTTAAAATTGTCCCAATGCTGGGTTGTTTTAACCCAACTGTTGGGTTATTATAATCAATGGTTGCACAACAACCTAACATTGGGTTATTTTTAACCCAGAATGTGTGTTCTATCCAATATTTACCCATTATGGGTCAAAAATAACCCAGCCTTTTTAAGAGTGTAGAGGAATATTTTTGTTAACTTCTCATCTTAAGTGAAATATTATTTAGCTTTTACCTTATTTGTTGAACCATGATATTAATAAAAAACTATAGTAAGAGCTGTTGCTTTATTTATCCAATTTAAAAAAAGTGCTAATTTGGAATAACACTATGGAAAAGTGGGCCGGTCTTGGGCCTGAAACTCCCGGGCTGAAAAGTGGCCCCACTCCGGCCCTGTTTTACAATAAAAAATACTTTATTTACTATATTTTAAAGATTTTTTTTTTTTCAAATTAAAGACATTCCCAAAAGGAGGTTTTGCTTACTTTTTTGTTAACTATAATATCTGGACAACGCTCCTCAACTTTCTTCATCGAAAAAAACATTCCCACAGTTTTACTAACATTAAGACTAAGGCAAGAATGACATAGCCAGTCTGAGACTTTGTTCAATGCAGCAGTTAGTTTGATAACAGCTTGTTCTTTCGTCTTAGCATGAGTATAAACAACTTTATCATCTGCATACATCGGAACCTGGACCTCTGGACAAACTGTAGGCAGATCATTAATATATAAACTGAACAGAAATGGTCCAAGAATCGACCCCTGTGGGACTCAAATATTGCAGTCAAGAAATTATGAGCATGCATCATTGATCCGTGTACATTGTTTTCTTAAATTTAAGTATGACTTGTTAATGTACTAGTAGAGAAATTAAACCTTGATAATTTAGATAAAAGAACATTTGCTTGACAACCCCTAATTTTTGACGTAGCCACTGCACTTTTTAAAGTTGAGTAGCTTTGGTTTAGCAGTAAACATTAAAACAGCCCCCCTTTTGGGTATGTGATCATCAGTGGGATGTTGCAAAACAGCCCAAGCCATGGTTATTACCACATATAAAACACATTGCACTGGATATCTTTAGCCTGTACAGTGTTACAGCGCACATTACATTGAAAACGGCCTTTAAGAGCCTACCTGCCCATTAGGAGGAATGCGGGAGGTGTTACACCACAGAACTCAGAGACTCAAAGTCTATCATTTACTGTCGACTGAAGCCTACAACAGCCCTCTTAAAGTTACAAAAAGTGTGCCGGGGGCATAAAACACCGCAAACATGCAATGAGGTTATCTGTGTTTGTGTGTTCTGCAGAGCGCAGCTTTTTTGGCATTTTTTGTAACCAACTGGGGTTTTCTTTAAATGAAAAGAACCTGATCCCTAAAGCTACGTCTTATAGTAAATTATTCAGCGTCTACAAATAGATCAAAATCATCGGTGCATTATTAATTCAGTGAATTTAAATGTAGTCAAATTGAGTGTTGTACAGCAGACTGAGATGGCTTTGAAGAGATTGTTTTGGCTTTTGTAAAACTGTTGAGTAAATGTCACAAAAGCTGTCAAGAATGTGCCTGGATAATTTCTAGCACAAACTCAAAACCGATGTAAAAATGTATTCTGCATAAAGAACACAAAGTCTATCCTTAAGGACTTTTATGTTGAAATTTTGTATTTTTACATTCCTACACTGTCAGAAAAAAGTTAAAAACTGTACCTTTTTTTGTAGCTGGCGTGGTACCCTAATGCCGAGTTCGGGCCGCACGATTTTACCCCTGATTTTGAGACAGACAGGTTTTGGGAAATCGCATACAAATGTCCGAAATCATGGGCAAATTGTTGCTCGTTCACATGAGGGACGATCAAACAGTTTGAACTATAAAAGACGCGATCTGAGAGAATCGCCGATACCCATGAGATATCTGGCATGCTTGTGATTTAAAATAATGCGGTGTGAAATGTGTTTTGACTAAAAAATAACGGCGATGACCTACAGCCAATGAGAGAGAGAGCAACATACAGGGCAGCTGGAAGTTCGGGGAGGAGTCTTACCAACCATTTCCTCCTCCATAATCTTCTTTTCTTTTTCTTCTTTTAACTGCAAATGAGCATGAACTGCAATGAATTTGTATGGCAAGCTTCTTGCGGGCTACCATTTTTAATAATAATCCCAGTCTCAAGTGAGAACTACGGTCTTGCACGCGTGATCTCGCATTGTTCCCTTGTTACTTCTCATGTGCGTTTGGTTGTGAGACATAGTTTGCGGACCGGGACTACGTTT
The DNA here is from genome assembly GCF_030506205.2 of Paramisgurnus dabryanus. NCBI lineage: Eukaryota > Metazoa > Chordata > Actinopteri > Cypriniformes > Cobitidae > Paramisgurnus > Paramisgurnus dabryanus. The sequence continues at coordinate 9,358,166 of NC_133358.1, read as the reverse complement.
TTTTTTTTTTAAATATGCTCATTTTCCAGCTCCCTTAGAGTTAAACATTTGATTTTTACAGTTCAGAAATCCATTCAGCTGATCTCTGGCTCTGTGGGTACCACTTTTAGCATAGCTTAGCATAATCCATTGAATCTGATTAGACCATTAGCATCTTCTGTAGTTACATTGTGTACTAAGAACAATGGAAAATTAAAAGTTGCAAAAATATTCCCCAGCCATTGAAAGTAACCAAGGGGACTATTTTTGGGGCGCTGCATAATATCATTGCGCCTGCTGCAGCCATGTTACATCAGTAAATCCTTGATTATTACGCCGGAAGGAAAGTATAATTCCTAGCCATATCGGCCTAGAAAATCACAGCTTTTAATTTTCTGTCAGTCTTAGTACACGATGTAACTAAAAAGAGTTTTAAATAGGAAAAATATTTAATCTCTTTGGTTATTTTTAGTGCCATGCTAATGGTCTAATCAGAATCAATGGATTGTGCTAAGCTATGCTAAAAGTGCTAGCGCCAGACCCGGAGATCAGCTTATTGGATTCCAAATTGGTGAAAATCAAATTCTTAACTCTACGGGAGCTGGAAATGAGCATATTTTCAAAAAGTGCAGTGTCCCTTTAAGGCAGTGGTTTTCAAACTGGGGGCCGCAAGATGGTGCCAGGGGGCCCCAGTTTTATGACATTTTATAAAATACATTAATTTATCATGAATTCTGTCTAATTAAACCTAAAAAAATAATAAACCAACTAACCAACGGCACAACTAGGTATCATTTTATATGTTTTGTTTAATAAAAATATTATATTTTAAAACTGTTTTTGTCATAAATTTTCTTTCGGGGGGCCAAGAAAAAATGCACTGTACACAAGGGGGGCCGCACGCTGAAAAAGTTTGGGAACCACTGCTTTAAGGTATAGAATAGTTCCTTAGGATACAATATCGTACCCCCAAAAGTACAACATTTCAATGTGTTGTATACCCATACACATACAAAAAATGAACCTTTGAGGGTACCAAAGCACCAGAAAAGGCACAGTTTTGTATTTTTTTCTGACAGTGTATAGTTAAATTGGTTTAGCATTGCATTATTAGTGCAAAGGTTGTGGGTTGGATCCACAGGGAACGCACATACTGATATAATGTATAGATTGAATGCACTGTAAGTCTGGCAAATGCATAAATGTCCAGATATTTTACAGCTCATATACTTTGGAGGTAGTCAGTCATGGCACTAGACGTGTGAAATTGTGTTGCTTACACATACGCAACATTCCACCAGCGGTAAGCAATTCTGTGATTCTTTTTCGAGTACATATATTTATGCTTAAACCAGCATGAGGCATTTCCTGGTTCAACAGAGTGGATTATAGTTTCCTTCATGGCCAGTAAAAAATAAGTGTTTTATTGTGTTTCCGCATTGCTCGTGGGTAGAGGCAATAAAGAATTTACATTGCATGTGAGGTGGGGTATATAGCGCACATTAACGCGTCTCTCTTTACTGTAGAAAGTAGCATTCGTGTCTCTGATGTGTGGAAGCTATCAAATAGAAGTGACAGTTGAAGCATGACCTCACCTTTGAAACTCATTTCCTTTCATATGTGAGCTGCAAAATAGATATTATTAAAGTTGCTGTGGTGATTCAATTTCTCGCTGATCCCACCCCCACCCCACCCCCATCTTTCATTTTCTCTACTGAACAACTGCATGGAATATTTGGAATTCCCTCATTGTCCGTACTTTCATTCACACGGTTCAAGATAAGCATACGGGCGAGATCCTAGCTGTGTTTTGAAATCTATTGAGCTGCCTAACCAGATAGCATTCAAGGCATGCTTTAAAAGCTATGGAGACACCTATAACCAAGTCACATGTACTCATCACAATCCCAAAATGCATTGGTACAGATATCAGCAAAGGGTAAAATACATTTTAGATATTTTAAAAGCATTAACCAAGTATTGGTATGCGTTCTACTCTATAGTCAATCAAAACAATTGTGAATCAAGTGTTATTTATGGTGTGCAGTTAACGTTCATGTACAGTGTTTCAAATTGGCAGCTCAGTAGATTTTGAAAAAGAGCTCTGGAGTTCCTTTGGGTTCATTTATGGGTTTCTGGGTCTGTACGTTTGTTTCCAGGCAGGGATGACGTTGGGCCTATTTACAGACCAAACATGAGGGAATTTCCATCTCGGGCTTGTGTGTTTCTATTAAAAATAGGAAAATAGTCTTGGTCAAAGTGACCCCTGATTTGCTGACTTTTTGCTGACTAATTGAAACCTGAAGATTTTTGGTTTTGAGGAACCATGCATTTTCTTTTAATGATTATTCTGTGTGTGTTAAAAATACGACGCTGGGTTGTTTCAACCGATGAATGGGTCAAATAGGGACATTTTCTAATGTAGGTTAATTTAATTCAACTTTTGGGCTTTTCCATATATTACCCAACCATCGATCAAAACAACATTTTAAAGTGAAGTAATTCTGATCTCTAAACAGCCTGGGGTGCGTTTCCCAAAGAATGACGTAACCCGTTGCTGAATGACCAAAGTACGATCATCATTGGAGAAATGAACTACCTTGTCCCGAAGCATAGTAACTTTGTCGCACATTCGTCGTTTGAACGATGTTGGTTTAATAACATAGTTGATGATGTCACGTGGGAGGTGAAGTACTAATTAATCTGTGCAAATTGATTTAATGTCAGATTATTGCTGTAAATAACATATATTGCATCGGAAGACTGATTTTGTTATCGTGATTTAGTTATCTGTTGTTTATTTTCAAGATATTTAATTCACGCGCAAGTTCCCTCTTACGTCACTCCTCCCAGGGATTCCCCAGGGTCTTAAAGCTCATATTCTGCACACATGTGCAGTTTTCAAATGCAGCGCTTTCATTCTGTTTAGAAATTTAAAGACGTAAAATAAAATTGTAATATATTTCGAATGATGGATATAGACTGTACTACATGTTTTTTGCTTATTTTGTTCAAAAGCATGATCAACGTAAGTCTGCATATGATAATAACAAGGAACGATGCTTCTAACAACAGGTCAAGAGTTGTCGTTCCAACGACACAAGTTAGTGATGCAGTTTGCGAATGTTCGTTTGAACGATGGTTTCGGGAAACATCAAATCGTTGAACGATGTTAGTAACGATGGAACTTACGATGTTCGTTGGCTAACAATGCTTTTGGGAAACGCACCCCTGATCTCACAAAATACGTGAAATAGTCACGCATTATTTTGATCAGTTTTTCGTGGCATTGTCATGTATTTCCACCATTTTACGTGCCCATGCCGCGCATTTATTTTCCGTGTCCGTTTCACATATTGTTTAGTCAACTGTTTTCCTGTTTTCTTACAATTGTCACTCAGTTTGGGGTTAAAACAACTTTTTGTTACATAAAATGACATCCTTACCCAAACCCAACTCTAACCCTGACGTCAGGCGACAATGGTTTAAAAAGCATAAGAAAAAAATTGTGTAAACCAATACGTAAAGTGACATCCTAAGGCAATATAATATATAAAGTAGCATTCATGCTACAAACAGCAAATCTAACCCGTGACAATGCCACGAAAAACTGAGCAAAAAAATGCATCTATTTAATAGAAATTTGTGATCAGGTTGTCTCTAAATGTGTTTTGGGTTATTTGTATGGAATTTTTGTTGTATTCTGTTACCTATTTTATTAAGTTTCTAGCTACAAGCAATTTACATGTCTGGGGCTCTTTATAGCTCCGACATGGCCACCGGAGCTGATCAAGACCACTTTAGTCAATGCTTGTGTTTATCCCAGCTATACCAGCAGCATTTTTAAAAGTAAAAAATAAAAAAAAACAGTATAGACTGTATAGATTTCATATCACTGTATATTTGGCAGGAGGCCAGAAATGGCTGACTAAAGGGTAAACCTCAAAGCTGAAAAACACCCTGTGTTTAAAACTGGACTTTTAGGTGAATTAACTTTGTCTGTAGGCACAACAAAGTAGGACATAGCAACAAGCACAATTTAACCAGACAAAACATAACCATAACAGCGTATGCACTGTAATGCAGTGTAAATAAGGGATCAACATGAAACTGTTGCGTGAGGTGACACAATTTGGACTAATGCGATGATGGGGGCAACCAGAATGGCAAAAAAAGTCTTGCTGCTATAGATGGTTTCAGCAGTAACAACATAAACAAGCGGCTTTTGTGGTCATCACATAAGTTCTGGTAAACTCTGCGAAAGAATAAATAAAAACAAAGTCCTTTCCAAAACATTTGTTATTTTCAACGAGGTATTTGTTAAAGAGTTCAGTTTCAGCAACTAGTCAGACCATTAAACAGACAGAAACTGGAAGTTCGGACCAGATGCTTATCGCGTCACCGCACGTGCACCAGATGAAAAGGTCTCTAGGGGCCGTTCACATGTCGCACTTAAAAACGTGTGGAAAACTCTAGGCGCGTAGGTTCTTGTCACATGACCTGCGATGCGCTTGCGTCATTCTGAAAAGTTGCGATGTTTTTAACTCGATGCGGTGTGGACGCATCTGGAAAAATGAGCGCGTGGCACCACGTCGCGACCGCGCCGCTTCCATTATAAGCGTGCATAACGCGTGCCTACATTTGAAATAACAAATAACAAATTTGAGTGCATATGTGAACATCCCCTTATGCAGATAGGACGATAGTTTTCATCGCTTTCCGATTTATCGTGTCACACCTGGCTCGGACAGTTGTTAGCGTTATGAGTTAAAAAAAAAAACTCTTTCTAAAATGACATAGTGGCAGGTGTTAACATTAAAGCTATTGCCTATAGCTAACTGTTGTGTAAGCTTGAGTACAGAATGCCATCTTGAAAGTCGTCCAGTTAAGCAGCTTCGTAGAAATAAAGTGTGAGATTCAGATGTCTGCGGGTCTGTTTTCCTCCAGCCTCGCTTTTTCCCGTTCCTCCACTCATGTCTGCCATTCCGTGGCCATCTGCCACGTTGGACCGATGCCTTAAGACAAATAAACGAAGTGTGACTAGGGAAGTACAGCAGTGTCTGTAATCCTTTTCAACAGCAAACTTGGATTCGTTTCTGGGCCTACTGTGAACCAAAGCCCAGTATCATAACAAATTATGCATTCCTACCTCAAATTCAAGTCTCATGTTAGTTATGACTTTTGTCGATTTTTGGCTGCTATTAGGCAAAATCTGCATAAATGGCAACCTGCAGTCAGTGCACGCGGCGGTTGGAATGTAAAAGGGAATCCCGAGGTTTCCCCTCCCTGCCACTGTAATCCTACGATCAGAGCGGTGAAACACAAAGGTCTCCATGGTGATGTGTGTTTATGACCAAACACATTCTGAAATGACAGTCTCATTCACTAATGTCTATTTATAAATGCTTAGAGGAAGGAACATGAGCATGTGAGCTGGCCGCTCAGTGGAAACCTTTGCTCACTCCGGCCGACGCTGCTTCGACTCTGGTTGGGGTTTCCGAAAGTACAGTACGTTGAAATCACCATGACAACTTTGTCAAAGCAAATACATGGCTGTTGTGAAAACTCGCTGGCTAAACATTGGGCGTCCTGCTAATTCCGCTTTTCTTCGTAATCTTGTGAACAATAAATGAGCAGACAAATAGTTTATGCATCTTATATCCACAGACTACTAAGAGGTTTAATTTTACACTCAGGCAATATTAGCTTTTGTATCCACTAAAATATATTTATTAGTGGTGCTTGCCAAGGCAAGAATTGCTATTATTATTGCTATTATTATTGCTCTAACCCCAAATATTAAACTTCGGGGCATTAACTTATCCTGCACTAGTTGTGGATAAATCCCACATGCTGACATTGAAGGGAATCTCAAAGCCGTATCTAGGGACCAGACTACAATAAAAAAATATATTTGGGCCAATATACAAATACGTAGCATCAACTCAGACCACCCTGGAAACAACCCAGAACACCCTAGCAACCACACCTTAGCAACGGCATTACAATGAAACCACCTCTAACACCCATGCAAAGCAAAAACTTTACAGTATATTCACAATTTGATTAAATATGAATTTATATTTTATAGGAGAACAACACAGTGACTAAAATAAAATGATGTATACCCAAAATAAAAGTTAGTGTAGTATTTACTGTAATAAACAGTACTGTAGTATATTAAAATAATTACTAATGTATACCATAGTATTCTGTAGTATTAACTACAGTGAATTGAGAAATGGGTGTAGTGTACTGTACTATAAAATGTATTATGGTAAGGTTTAAAAACACTGTAGTATCTAGAATTTGACTAGAGTTTACTATAGTAAATAACACAATATCGCTCAAGTAGAAGTGTGATATAGCTTTATATCAGCAAGGCTGTGATTAAGATAGAGACAATATCACATGACTACGAGAATGATATTACGTTTATACAACAGTTCGACTGCACAAGTGTGTAAAAAAGTGTGTCTTTAAAAGCCTGTTTTGTGTGGAAACCCTTTTCTTCTGCCATGGATTCGAAGCCCAGGATGAAATATGCCTAAATTATTTTTTATTTATTTTCCACAATCAAATAAAGTAGTAAAAAGTTACCATGCAATACACCATGTTTACTGCAAAACACTGCAATAATGACAATATAATTTTGAAGCAGTGTCATTTACTGTAAGTAAAGATGGTACATATATAATAAATAATCAAACAATATCATGAGCAAGAGAAAATGTATAGGCAGCCGATTGGTATCGCACTGAAGGGGTTTATTTTGCGATAACAGCTCGCTGCCTGTACATTATTCTGCATATTACACGCCGCGATGAAAATCTGTTTATTTTGGGTTTTAAGATAAGACAAGACAAGACGTTCAAATGACACAAACACACTATTTGGTTTAATCGCTTGTAAATATAATGTCATATATGTAATTAAAAGACATTTTTATATTTTATTTCTGTATAATATTAAACTATAACTGTAAAAAATGGCAGCATCTGGATTTTGTGTGTTATTAGTTTTGAAAAAAACAAACCTGCAAATATCTCGACTGTCCAATCAGAATCAAGCATTCCAACAAGCTGTGTAGTAATATTGGTTTCTGTTTAAAACAAAAGTGAAATAAACAAAAACAAAAAACCAGTAAAACTGACATTTGGTTTAAAAAAATTAAAATTAATTTTTTTATTTAAAATATTTTATTTGCAAATAACTCCAATAGCTCAATTCACCTCACTTCAACTCACATATTGCGGAGTAAACCATGTGTCAAACCACATGTGTGCATGTGTTTATCACCATAGAGATGACTGTGGCCCTCACTTAGAATGATCATACATACAAACACACACGCGCGCACACACACACACACACACACTGGCTCCACACTGGCAAACCACACTGTTACTTCTTTTCCATTGCTAAAGAAAATCAGGTAGAAAAAAAAGAGTAAAACGCAAAGCGATAGAAAAGGAAAGTTCTCATTTCTGCTCAGATTTAACGTTGTGTAAAGACTCATCGTGGGTGCAGGCTTGAGCCGACGGAGAATACACCGTGACCTCTCTCTCATATTTGCCATCCATTTACAGAAAGTAAAAAATGCAGTAATTAAATAGCTTCATGAGATGTTTGGATTTTAGAAACCTCTTTGCGACTTCCTATGGCTGTTTAAAAAGTAATGAGACTGAATAAAAAGGCACTCAAGTTAATAGTCTTGAAAAATTGTTCAGGAGCCATTTATCAGCCTTTCCAGGAAGCTGCTACTGTATGTAAGAAACCCTGGTACACAGAATTGTCTTTAATATAACGTTCATCTGCATTTGATAACGGTTTTGCCAGTGTGAATCTGAAACCTCCAATCCTTCGGGGAAGAGAAATTCATTTGTGCTAATCTCAAACAAACAGTCAGAAGTTTGTATATTTTTTTTTTTTTTTGAGAAGTGCATGCAAATGTTCACACATAAAGCACACAAAAGTTCAAATGTGCATGCACATTTACTGTAAAAATATTTTTTTATAAGTATAAATATAAGTATTTTTTATAAACACTTAAATAGTGCTGCTATGGGATAAATTATTGTTTGTAGATACAGTACACAATGCATTTGACGTTGTGTACTGTATTATAGTTATGCAAGGATTAGTAATAGCTGTACTTTTCTGCCTGGCATGTCAAAACTTGGCACTTCTGAGAAATTGCTACATGTTGATGGATACAGGCAATTTAAAGTTCTGAGAATAAAACCCTAATTTGTTTCAATTATACTTAAATTATATAAGAGCCAACTGTAAACAACACCAAACAAAGACGTCCTTTTGAATGGAACAGAGTATGCAGACTTTAGTACACGCCCACCGATCATTGGGGGCTCCATGCCTTTCCAGTGAATCATCAGGGAGGACTGGATTGGGTTGGGCTGGGTTTGGTCTGTTCGGGTCGGGTGTATGTCTGTGTGTGTGTGTATGTTTGTGGGAGGGAGCAGGGATATCCCTCCATGGCGGCATGAGAATGAGTCATTCCGGCCACAACTTTCAAAAAAGAACAACGTGTCCTGTTTGTGTTACCACAGGAAACCCATTGCAGGATATACTAGAGTCTTGCAATCACTTCGCTGATACAAGTGTGCACACACATGCAACAGCACACGTACACTATATAGAGGCTGCCGCGATTTTGACACGCAAGCCACAAGAACAAGAAGTTGATTTTTGAAGAAATTGTAAGTGAGTTTAAACCACAAAGTATGTGCAAGTGTCAGCACTAATAGTACTGGGATGCTTTCAAAGCTTAAAAACCACACACTTGGTAGACCTAATTAGATTTTTATGATTTTTGTACGCTGTTCATGGAAGAATTATGTTGATTTCTTTATTGGACCATCATGAGGTTCAATAAGGTGACAATTTTATCCTATATGTTTCATGTTTTTTTTTATAACATTTATACAGCTGTTTTTATATTTTATGTGTACGCATATTTTGAAAATTGTAGTTTTAATTTATAATATAAAAAAGAAAAAAATGAAGATATTTGTTTTAATTTAAAATAACATTATTATTATTATTAGTAGTAGTAGTGTTGCAAGTAGTAGTAGTAGTAGTAGTAGTAGTAGTAGTGAGATCATTATTATTATTATTTTATTTTATTATTATTATTAACACTGATATTATTATTCTTATTCTTCTTCTTATTATTATTATTAATAATAACATTGTTATTAGTATTATTATTAATAACATTATTATTATTAGTAGTAGTAGTAGTGGTAGTAGTAGTAGTAGGAATAGTAGTAACAAGATTATTATTATTATTAGTAGTAGTAGTAGTAGTGGTGGTACTATTAACCAATTGTAAACCATATAGCTCCTAGTGCTAGAGTTCATTAACATGATGATATTACAGTTACACAACTGATCCATTATAAAATGAAACCAGCATATTAATAATAGTATTACAGTTTTTCTCCATTGGTTTGGCTCATTTCTTGAAACAGAAATTACATTCTCAAAACAACATGGACAAACCTCCAAACCTCTTGGCAAGTGTTCACAACAGAATTGAATTTCTCATTCATTTCATCAAATTGCAAATATCTAAGTACATGTCTCAATAGCTCAGTACATCTTTGCAACTGATTAAGTACAGGTAGCCTACATTTAGTCAAGAACATAATACCATGAATAACATATATGAAAGCTTTGAACATTTGATAAATTTATTACAGCAATTGACAGTCAGGTAAAACTAAAACTTGACTAACAAAGTAGGAGTTTACGCTTTTGAAGAGAATAATGGCATTTGAAGGAAACGAGGCCCCTCACATCCTCGTGTTTGTGGATGAAGCTGGCTTCAACCTGGCCAAGGGCCGAAGACGTGGCCATAAAATTATTGCCCACCGGGCCACGGTGGATGTCCGAGGCCAGTGAGGGGGCAATATAACTATGTTTGATGCCATATCTGAGAATGGTGTGGCCACTCACATCCCCAGTCTTGGCCCATACAGATGCTCCTCATTTTCTTGGACCGCCTTCATTTTGATTTGATCCCTCAAAATGAGAAAGGTCTCGTCGGGCCTCACCTACCACAATATGTCATTGTATGGGACAATGTGAATTTCTACAGTGGCCTGCTAATCAGGGACTGGTTCACTACTCATCCAAGGATGGTCATGGTGTTCCTACCACCTTACTCTCCTTTCCTCAATCCTATTGAGTTTTTCTCCTCTAGGAGGTGGAGATATATGAGCATAGGGCTCAAAATCAAAGGTCCCTGCTCCATGATGAACGCTGCGTGTTAGGATATTACAGGAGATCAGTGTAGGGGATGGTTGCGACAGGCACGTCATTTTGTTCCCTCGTTGCATCGCAAGGGAGAATAATACACTGTGATGTGAATGAGAATCTGTGGCCAGACAGACAGCAGCGTGTGGATGGTCAGGAGGGTGAGGATGGTGGCCAGTAGAGGAAGGGTGAGGTCAGCGACCAGTGAAGAAATGTCCCGCATTATTTACATCAGGCTGCATATAATTTTCATTGTTTTTTGTGTTTATATTAGAGTATATTATGCTTTATATATTTTATTTTGGTCTGGTGTATGGAAGTTACTTTGTGTGTGAATAAAAGTCGTTACAATTTCCTTGGAAGTGTGAGTGCAATGTGTGGTGTCAAACCTTGGAGGCTACTCTTCCCTAAAATCATTTTTTTTTTCAGTTTTATACACAATTGTATTCTGTTAGCTAGACAAAAAACAGTACAGTAACCATTGTCAATAAAGGGCTAAGACTGAAAGGTGGACATAAGAGATATTTCAATGGTCCCCTGCAATAGTGACAAAACATCTAAACATTTCGACTTGCAGTGCTTACACAATGCCAAAGGGACGATGCATTTTGGGGGCACTGACTGTTACAGTTTTTCTCAATTGCTTTGGCACATTTTTCGCAACAGTCTTATTATTCTCTAAACTGTGAGTGCAAATGTCACAACTGTTTGCTGGAACTTCAGAACTTAATTGCATGTCTGCAAAATGAAGTTACACACCCAAAACATTTAATTCATGCTTCAAAACCTAGTTATCTTGTCAGTAATTTGGCCAAGGGCACCAAAATATAAAGTATTTTTGTCATTGTGTGAGCAACACTGGTCAAAATGTTTAGTTGTTTTTTCACCATGAAAGTCCACCATAGAAAATAAGGTTTCATAAAAAATCGTAATAATTGAGAAGAGTCAACAGTACATAGAAAAAAAGTAAATGAACATTTCTATTTATTCACTTCATTTATTTTTGTATGTGTATTACATTTAAACTGAAATCTTGCTTGTCCAATTGCTGTACATTTCATATTTCCTATGTTACAAAAAATATATAATAGAAAATAACTACAAAATAACCTCAATGATAAACTAATTATTCTTGTTGGACATCCTGTCGCTCTTGTTGGACATCCTGTCGCTCTTGTTGGTCAGGCCGAAGATTTTCATCCACATCACATCTTATGTTTTCCATTGCCATGCACCAGGGAAAAAATCTCCAATGAAGCAGACATTACAAACAATATCAATGTCAGATATTTATGGAATGTACATGCATGTTTAGTAGTTTTTGATAAGTGAATAAATCGTTTTGAATGTGATGGTGTACACGATGACAAATGATTGAGAAGTTGTGAAGAGTTTGACAGTTTAAGTGAGAATTGACTCATCAGTTTTGATCAACAAGCCATATGCAATTAGTTGTTGGGCAAACTGCAGACGATTGTACTTATTGTTTGCACACATGTGCCAAAGCATTTGCAATTTGCTCAAATCAATAAGAAATTCCAATCTGATGTGAACAATAAGCTAATTGTTTAGAGATCTGATCTTATTGTTTTGGAAAATAAAATTTTCATTTGAGAATTGAGCCAAAGCAATTGAGAAAAACTGTAAAATGAAAAGGATATTTAGTTTTGACACATGAGTGAACTATTTTGGGAGAGGTATGAGCTTTTGCAGGTGAACCATGTTGTTGTGCCGGACCATCCACTTTATTTTGACAAAAGCACCAAGAGTGTTGAGAACGTCAAGCATGAGTGAACAGTTTTGGGAAATATATGAGCTTTTGCAAGTAAGCTATAGTGTTGAGCTGAACTGTAAGACTGTTTTGCCATATTATCTTAGAGTTTTGAGAATGTAATTTCTGTTTCAAGAAATGAGCCAAACCAATGGAGAAAAACTGTAATATTATTATTATTATTAGTAGTAGTAGTAGTAATAGTAGTAGTAGTAATAGTAGTAGTAGTAGTAGAAGTAGTAGTAGTAGTAGTAACCAACTGTGAACCATATAGGTTCTAGTGCTAGAGTTCATTAACATGATGATATATGAATTTGAAAGTTACACAACTGATCCATTATAAAATGAAATCAGCATATTATTATTATTATTATTATTATTATTATTATTATTATTATTATTATTATTATTAGTAGTAGTAGTAGTAGTAGTAGTAGTAGTAGTAGTAGTAGTATTAACCATTTGTAAACCATATACCTCCTAATGCTAGAGTTCATTAACATGATGATATATGAATAAGTTATTGATCCATTATAAATGAAAACCAGCATATTAAGCGCAGAATCAATTCCCAGTTTCTTTCAGACGGGATGTTTAGCTTTTATGGCACTAAAAAAACACAAACAATCCCAGAGGTGGCCGATGTAAAATAAGAAACATCTGTTTCCATCCAGCCCAGCTAGAGGTCTAGCATTTAAGCACTGTGTTAGTCCTTAGATTCCTATGCCCCCCTCAGCCCGAACATCCACCCCCTTAACTCTTTTTGATGTCAGGAATTGGAGTCCGTGCAGATCCACACAAATTGAAACCTTTGTCGTAACAGCATGTTTATAAAGCGCAGTCATAAAAACAGTCATAACTTTTTAATGAACATAATGGGTAAATAATAAAAACCGGGATTTTGAGTTGAAGCGAGAAGGCTATTAAGTTTAAATCCAGAGTATGGCACAATAAATATCATCTTGGAAGTCAGGGTTAGATAAAGATATCAGTAGATACAGAATAATCGTACATGTTTTCCACCCCTGCAGACCCCCACACCGGCATCTCACTCAAGGCCCGATGTCGGTATTTACTCATGCTTTCCGGAGGTCACAGAGTCGCCTCTCATGGCTGATGGGAACGTGTTGTTTTCCACTGTTTTCATTGGCTGCAGCATGCATGGGAAAGGGCCACTTGTCCTCTGTGGTTTTCCTTCATCCAGCCAATCGGTGTAGAGCTTCTGAATTAATGGGGTTTCCGCATTTGTAACCCCTTAAACTCCAGACACTGGAACGCAACAATATCCTCCAGCTGGAATGTGACCTAGAGGGCCCCTTCCATGGGAACAGTAAAAAAAACGAATTATTGGATTTGATTTAAACAATTTCACTCTCTACAAAACAATAAACCATAATTCAGTCCAAAACCAGACCAGGCTGAAACAACGCTTCATGGCACTGTGTGTGTTTGTATATTTTTAAAGTGTATGCATTGTGTGGGGGGTTTATTCTTCCAAAACACACAATCCTGGTTTTACAGTTGTTTTAAACAGCCTTTTAACAAATTAGGTGTGTGGATTAGATGGATGGATGGATGGATGGATGGAAAGAGAAAAAATGAAAAAAAGAAAGAAAGAAAAAGAAAGAGAGAGAGAGAGAGAGAGAGAGAGAGAGAGAGAGAGAGAGAGAGAGAGAGAGAGAGAGAGAGAGAGAGAGATAGAGCCAGTTTTGTCTGTTGTGTCTTTAACATCTTCAGGAACACAATGCCTTTGTGTGTTAAAAATGCTTGAATACCGCTATGATTACTAATACTAGATCAAAATATTCAAGATCAAAGGTGTCTTAAACATACTGGTTTGAATGAGGAATTACTCTGAGGACTTCATTTATTTTCTGCCTCTCTCTTGCTTAAGGCAAATGTTAATAGATATTTCAGCTTGTAGCCCATTCTACAAATTGTTAAGGAAATATTTTCGCCTCGTGCAAAAGCTTTGAAATACAAAAAAATCAGGAGTTCTCCAAGGTTTTAAATTGATTACAAAAATTGTATAAAATGTTTTATATGGAGGAAAAACATGTCAGCTGGTATATACGCTTTAGTGGTGTATAAACATCAAGTATATAAATGTTTGCTATATATTAGGGCTGTCAATCAATTAAAATATTTAATCTAGATTAATCGCATGTATGCCATGAGTTAACTCACGATTAATCGCAACTTAACCACACATTTTTATTTGTTCTATATTTACAATAAATAAACACATGTCAAGTTGTTAATACCCGTGGGCATGGACAAATATGTATGCTTTATGCAAATGTATGTTTATTTATTAGATTTTTATGGTTCAAAAATAAAATCACCACATCTATACCTTAAAATCACTGTATTTTATAAACAAATATATATTTGGCACACACAAAGTCAAAAACAATATCAATATATGTTCAACTTTTCTTTTTTTATTGTTGCATTGACATTGAGACACAGACAGTTTTAAGATCTATTGTAATGCAAGGATCTAATAATGTTACAATGTCATATTTTATCCCCAACAGTTAATCAAACATTTACTTAAGACACCTCTCAGAAAACATACAAATAAAGATCATTTTTGATGTTTGATGACTATTTACTGTCTAAGGCGGCATCTTGATTTATCCAATAACGTCCTAGGCCACTTGTTTATAGTTGAATAAGTATTGAATAGTATTTTACATGCGACTAGTTTTGTCATCTAGTGCTATAAACCTTGCTGTGTTTATGGACATATATCTCCAGACTTTTGAAGTGAGCACAGCATATACAATGCATAAATGCACAGCACTGGGAATATAGCTCTTGCATGCTCGAGTAAACCTCAGCCACAATAAACATGTCAGAGTCTGTAGTATTTAGTGGTATCCCCATACTTCAGAGTCTAAACAACACAGAGCTGCTTATATTAAACGTGTGCATTTGATTACAACGAACATCTGGCACAAAGAAACAAACACAACAAACTGTTTGTGTTTACAAACCCAATCTGCAAATCTTACCATTTATTGAAAAATTGGCCACGACGTGTCTTCATGTAGTCAGTTCTAGCAGTTTAAAGGCCAGATGGGTATTATGATACACAATCACAAACTATATATATATATATGTATATGTATATGTATATATATATATATATATATATATATATATATATATATATATATATATATATATATATATATATATATATATATATATATATATATATATATAAATTTGTTTCACAAAATGTTTAAAATGTTTGAAAGAAGAGTATAAAACTAGTTTTAATTTAAAAAAGTACGTTTTTGCCTTAAGGGTGCCATAGAAATGTAATCAGTATTTTCCTAGGCATAGATGAAAAATAAGAGTTCTTCTGTACATGGTTACAGCATATTGAGGCTTAAACACTGCTGTTTCCTCCTTCTCATGTAAACCTTGTGCATGCAGAAGGCCAATCTCAACATAACACCAACCGTGACACAGTCGAGATGTACGTCCCCAACATTAAATTATACATTAAATTAAGTACAATGTTGTTACAATGCCACAAAAACAGTTTGACTGCTGAATTAGCTCTATATGCTAGTTATTGCTATATGCTAGCGTTCAGTCTGAGGGTTTTCTACTTTTAACGTTACAGTTATGTTTCGCAGGTCCATACTGAAAAAAAATACAAACTTATTACTCAGAAACCTTGTAACTCTTTCCCTGCCATTGACCAGTTATCTCAATTAAGAGAAAACGCTTCCCTGCCAATGACAAGTTTTTACCGCAATCCATATTTCCGCTGTCATCCACTAGGTAGTAAAACACTGAAGCATCCAATGATCCAAAAACACTAAATAGCAGACACAAAGCTACTGAATTGAGCCACTCTGAGAAACAGCCAGGGGTGCGTTTCCCAAAAGCATCGTTAGCCAATGAACATCGTAAGTTCCATTGTTACTAACTTCGTTCAACGATTTGGTGTTTCCCGAAACCATCGTTCAAACGAACATTCGCAAACTGCATCGCTAACTTGTGTCGTTGGAACGACAGCTCTTTACCTGTCGTTCCTTGTTATTATTATAATGTAGACTTACGTTGATCATGCTTTTGAACCAAATAAGAAAAAACATGTAGTACAGTCTATATCCATCATTCGAAATATATTACAATTTTATTTTACGTCTTTAAATTTGTAAACAGAATGAAAGCGCTGCATGTAAGAGGGAACTTAAGCGTGAATTAAATATCTTTAAAATATACAACAGATAACTAAATCACGATAACAAAAATCAGTCTTCCGGTGCAATATATGTTATTTACAGCAATTTTCTGACAATAAATCGATTTGCACAGATTAATTAGTACTTCACCTCCCACGTGACATCATCAACTTTGTTGTTAAACCAACATTGTTCAAACAACGAATGTGCGAAAAAGTTACTATGCTTTCGGGAAACAGTCGTGACAAGGTAGTTCGTTTCTCCAAACGATGTACGTACTATGGTCATAATGGCATTCCTTGGCACATTTAACCCTTATGTGTTGTAAGGGATATTTTCTTCCACTAGGTGTTTTTTACTCTCAATTTTTGCCACATTTTTCTCTCTGTTTCAGAAAATTGAATGATTTTTGGTGACAAATCTTATATTTACACATATTTTAGGAAAATGCTTTGAAAATCGTCAAAAAAACGTAACGATATACCGTGGGCAAATTTACTAACCTTTCGTGTTGTTAGTGGATGAAAACATCCACTAAATTAAATGGCTGTAAAAATGTATCAGATAAATATTTTCCACAATCTGTTAATCAACCCCAGTACTGATCAAAACTACCAAATCTTCTCAAAAATGCCATTATTTTAACTCTTTAATTGCCAAGTTCATAAGTGGTGTCACTGATTTGGGGGAAAAAAACACAAAATTACTGATTTTCAATATAAAACGTGATTGTAGATTTTTACATTTTTCACAGTATTGTGCATGCCAAAGATTTGTAAAAACATTGGCTTTGATGCATTTTTTGTTTTTTTTTCTTCCTCATTTATTGTTAGTGGCTGTTTTTGCCCCATTGACTTCCATTATAACCACATTGTTGTGTTTTTTTCCTCAAATCAGTGACACCACTTATGAACTTGGCAATTAAAGAGTTAAAATCATGATTTTTTTTTGTAAAGATTTGGTTTTGATCAGTACCGAGGTTGATTAAAAGATTTATGTAAAAAAAAAAAAAACATTTTTACAGCTGTTTAACTCTTTCACCGCCAGCGTTTTTTTAAAAAGTTGCCAGCCAGCGCCAGCGTTTTTCATGATTTTCACCAAAGTTGAATGCCTTTCAGAAAATTTTCTTCTTTAAATATATAAACATACAATATACCAAATGAAAGAACAGACCCTCTGCTTTCAAACAAAAAAACCTGTTTCATCCTACCTTCAGTGGTTCTTTTGTAATCAGCTTTTGAATATGGGTAGGTTTCTGCAAAAACACCAGATTTTGAGCAAAAAGCAGAGATAATTCAATTTTTGTGACGGACTTTTCATAGAGATCCCATTCAGAGCGATCTTTAAAACAGACACGGACATGCAGCAGCTTGCCATAGGGCAATACTTCCGGGTTTAAAAAGTTGCGGAAAGACGGAAAATCTCGTCATTGGCGGGGAAGCGTTTTCTCTTAATTGAGGAGATATCTTGTCAATGGCGGCGAAAGAGTTAAATTAGTGGATGTTTTCATCCACTAACAACACAAAAGGGTCGTGAATTTGAACAATGCACAAGGGGTACAATTTTGAGTTAATCAACCTAAAAATATATTTTACTTTTTTAGTTAACTATTTTTAAGTTGAATTAACTTAAAGCAACCAGTTAACTTATTTAAGTTGAACCAACAAATCTTTTTTACAGTAGAGAAGATTGGATGAAATGTTAGCACAGAGTTTTGGGAATAGCACACTGGGATGAAGGGTTTAGACTTGAGTCTAACACCTCCGCCATGTGTTTATCTCTAATAGAAAGTGAGTGTGATTGGACACTCCTCAAAAGTTCCCTAGAGTTTCTAGAGTCTTCTAAAAGTATAACAAGAACCATCATCCAAACCGAAGGCAGGAGGCCGGCCGCAGCATAGCCAAAGAATGAATAATAAAGCAAACCGCGTTTGAAGGTAATAAAAAGAAACATGAGTCACTTGTGAATCTCTGAGTCACTCTTGATTCCTGCCAGCCTTTTATTTTCAAACTCTCAAATTTCTAACCAAATCCAGATTTCATGTGAGATGAATGAATCAGAGCATGTGGTCTATGCAAACACAGGTGTACCGGGACTCTCTGGGTGGTGGATTTCAGACAGCACACCCATGCGTCCTTACATTCCCTGACCGTCTAACCGGATTGGCTGGCCTGCCCGACTCTCAGGATGGACCAGTCTTGAATACAATGAGAACTCAATAGATTGGCCAAAGCTTGCTATCAAATGTTTGAAATATATAATAAGAATTCAATTTATTATTACAATTATTATGAATAAGCAATTTGATCAACTGACAAAAATTGTTATAAACACACTTTTCAATACCTGTCATTTTAAGGCCGCGTTACAAGAACATTTCATCGATGCAGTTCGGCTCTGGCAACAAATTAATGACCATCTGACAATAAAAGCTGTTTTTCTGCTCCATGCTATGTTTAATACAAGTCATGTGTTCGTTTAACACACCAAAGCATTCAGCCCTCCAACACATATTTAAAGGAATAGTTCACCCAAGTACAAAAAGCACATCCATCCATCATTAAAGTAATCCTGGTGGATTAAAAAAAGTTAAAATGATTCATTTGTGAAAGAAAAGAGCTTATTTAGTGATCAATGCATCACATATTCATGAAAACATGCAGATTAGTACGGTAGATTCGAATATGGCGGCACGTCGATAACTTTGCATCCCATTAGTTCTCCCATTGGTCTCAAAACATGAATATAACAACTAGTCATGCAAAAACCAATGAGATTTGATTACTTGAATGATGGATGTATTTGATTTTTAGAGCTAAGCCAAGTTTTCTCCCATTTAAGAAGATAGCATGACAGAATTATAATGGTTAAACCGTAAGGATCGTTTCGACTAAACTAGTTTTTTTCATACCAGTGTGTTATGGTATCAACAATTTTAAATAATTTTACATTTAAACGTACAAAAACAAACAAATTGCTTTACAAGCCAGACAAACTAGTCCTCTTTTATGTGGGTGGTTCTTGGCAAGAACAAGCTGGATGTTGGACCAGACTTTATGCTAATACGTCAATGTCTGGCTTATAAGACTATCGTGAGCCCAACCCTGATTCTTGTTGTGACCGGTGAGCCATTGTTACGGCCCTATCCTTACTGGCTAGAACAAGCAGTGATGGAGACCAGCTGCTTAAGGGTTGGGGCTCATGTTTAGGGACCTAAGATGGAATTTAAGTAGGTGTAATGGATTCAACCCTGCATCCAGTGTCCTTAAAACCCCCTCACAATTTGCAAACAGTCTCATTCCTCCCCCTTCTTACACTTTCTGCAGCTTTATTGACTGACATTTCAGGAAAGACGAGGGGGCTGTATGCCTGGCACTAACTGGAGCAGTGACAAATCACTTTATGGAAAGAGCAACCTGTTTACTCTTAAGCCGAAGTGTCTCCTCACCTCCCTTCGGCCTGCAGGCCCGGAATCGGACAGACCTTCACCTTATCCTGTATCGATCGGTCCCGCCCCCTCCCCCATGGGACGGATCATTTATTTTCAGGGTGATATAAGTGGAACTGATTAGAACAAGGTCTGATTGATTTGCGTACATATTCACGGTGGCACTCCGGAGACGATCAGGCCTGGCGAGACCCAGACCTCCAACAGCAAAGGACGTCGACTCCTCCAGCGTCCGAGCGACCGCGTGCGCGCTTATGACAAAGAGACTTCCGAGAAAAACACACGCAGCATTCATTTACATTTCATTGTGTTCGCAAAAACTGCAGCTTTCTCAAAAACGAGGAGATAAATGATAGTGTGTCGTTTAAAGTGCCCGGTCTCCCTGCAGCACTCTGATTTATTCCGTTTGAGATTTCGACCTTAACGCAGGTGTGTGCGCTCTGCAAAGCGTCGCTGGCGTCCTTGTCTGTAGAGTTTCTGCATCCAAGTAATTCTAATGAGCCCACTTCACTTGTGATTGACTCTTTTCCAGAGGCGCCAAAGTGATGTGTGTCCTTCTCCTCAACAATGATAAAAGGAGCAGGAGTCCTCAGAGAAGCCCGTTTAGAATGCATTCATCTTGTCACATGCATAGTCATGTATTCATAAGCATCCTTTCCTGGCATCCTACATCATATGAAAAACTTAAAAATCGAATTAGCCAGCTGTGCGTTACAAACCTTAAGTGTTCTTTACTGTGTATCTTGTATAAATTGCCTTACAAAAATGAACCTTTTTGGTGAATTGATTACCATGCTTTTACTGCAATATTCATGGTTTTTGCAGCACAACCATGATTATTTTGTGGTAACCATAACCATGGTTTAACTATAGGGACCATGTTTTTTGTTTTGACTGTAGTAAAACCATGGTAAATTTTTCGAAGGGTTGTGTGAATAATGTAAATTCTGTTTATTAATGGATTACTAATGCTTTTGTTTAAACTTAATCTACTTGTACTGCAGCATGTGCAATAAACATGGATGATGTCATAATATTATCCACCTTATTGAGAAGAGGTTATCTGCTGGTGGATAAAATGGGCAAAAAATCCTATAAATGTATATTATTAAGGAATTCAGAGGATTGAATATGTTAGGTTTCGCTATGGTGGGCTATTTTGACTTTTGGCAGTACAAGTATATTGACCACTTGCAGATGACCCCAGCCATAACTAGTTTATACAACATAGTTTTTAACTAAAACAAACATGCATTTTTGCCTTCTTTTACACATCAGTAAGCATTATGTGGACGTGAAAATAATTTTTTTGAAAAAATGTTCTAAATTGTAAGGTTTTAAAGGAGCAGTATGTTTGTAGATATTTAAGATTTATACTAAGTTCACGTATCTGTTTCTCTGAAAAACAATGCAATAGCCAGTAATTGCCTTTTTAACATGCGTGTAGTGTATTGTGCCGGATTATTTGTTTTTGTTTTGGTCTGTGTGGTCCCACCCACTGCTAATATACCCAAAAGTGTATTTTAAAAGCTTGGTTGCCAGTTGGCGACAATCACAGCATATTGCAGCCATGGAAGCTATCAAGCGATCTGGATCAAAGATATCAGATTCCACCCTTCCCAAAAAGCCTAGACATTGCAAACGTGAAAATGAACAGATAAACTTACAGCGCAAAGCTTGATGCTTTCCATCGTCAGTCGCACAGTTCTTTTCTAAACTAAAGAGAAAACATTTCCGTTTTCAGGCAACAGGGGAAAACGATGAGCAAAACATCATTTTATGTCATCTTTTTATATCATCTGGACTTTATATTGGATATATTTACTGGAATTTTTTAAATAGTTGATATATTCAGGATTTTATGAGTTGTATCTTCCAGGATACGTTGCCCTATTAAGGTATTAAAAAGGACAAAGTCATCAATATTTTTTTATTTTATTTTATTATTTTTTTGCAGCAAAAATTACGTGATTCTGACTTCTCCTCTTGTTCTAAAACATGCCATATATATTTTTTTATCCATTTTAAACAGTGTAAACAACAGGTTTAAGTAACATTTAATGTAAATAACTATACCTGTAGGCCTAACTAAGAATCAGCAGTTCTGAATGTCTTCATTAGTGCTTTACCTGCAATAATATATATATATTTTAGATACAATAACAATTTGGTAAATTATTTAGCAATGAATTAATTTATTTTATATACTACCTCAACTACCCCTCAATGTAAACTATATCTGTTTCATGCAGAGGCCTCTCATCTGCTACAATTCAGATGAAAACATGCCTGACACAAGGTAAAGTACCTATATTTATTGATTTTATTACACTGTTGCACTATCACAAAAACTTCATCTTCATCACTTTTCTCAGAATCTAAAGGATTCATTGTTATCTGCTGTATAACTCACATCCCATCACTTCTACTCTCATTCCTTCTACTATAACATGAGCTAGTTGTGAAGCTGTGAAAGGAAATATCCAATAAAAATGCTAAGATGCAGTCACCTAAATATACTAATATCAGTTTAACCTGCACATTTTATAAAGTTTAATTTTTCAACTCAAAATAAAAAGATAGTCAATTATAATCAAATATTGTGGTTTGTCCCTTTTTATACCTTAATCTGGCAACGTATCTCAGGGGATAAATATATTTTAAAATGTGCAAAATAATAATATGAACAACATATAACTTAATTTTCTTCTTCAACACCTAACAACAATTTTCACAATAATTAGCAGTATTATAGTTTTCTTTTTACAGATATAAGGTTAATATATATTTACTTACCACAACATTTGACTGTCTTGCCGAACCGGTGGCCATGTTGGATTTAGGTCAGGCTGATCAATTTATCAAAAAAAAAAAAACTTTATATATAGATATATATAGATATAAATATTTTGAGAAATGATGGTAAACACACAGCTTATAGTGTCCATTGACTTCCATAGTAGGAAAAAAATATTTTGAAAGTATTGTGATAAATGATGAAGAAAATATTTTGATAAATGATGGTAAGCACACAGTTGACGGTACCCATTCAATTCCATCATATTTTTTTATTCCTACTATGTCAATGGAAACAAAAAGCTGTGTGTTTACCATAATTTCTCAAAAAATCTTCTATTGTGTTCGTTCGAAAAAATAAATTCACACAGGTTTAGAACAACATGAGGATGAGTAAATTATGAAAGAATTTTCATTTTAAAGTGAACTATCCCTTTAAGGGTTAAAGCATTGATTAAACAAATTATCTGTTAAATCAGAGACTTATTAAGACAGTACTTCCGTGGATGTTTCAAAGCCATTGAAAGGTGTTTACATGCAATTCGAAATCAAGGTAATGAGCAAAAAATTACCTTTGCCGTTCGTTTTTTGTTTAATTCGGTTATGGGCTTTCCACAATAAAAGAAACCGTTTTACACGTTTACATTACACGTTATCAATATATTAAGTATAATCGTTGTAAGACGTGTAATTTCACTCATTATAGTATTAAAATTATTGGTAATAATTAGGGTTGGGTGCTTTTTCCATACCAATCCGATTTCGATACAAGAATTCTGATTATCAGCCGATACCGATCCGATCCTAGTTTTTCTGCCTTTAATTCACCGCTACTCCAGTGCATTAACCACACCACTCTGTTTTTGTGACCTTAAATATCTTCATATTTGTTTTTCACATAAAGCTGTCGAATATATTAGGAAGACTTTGAATAAAGTGTATAAAAATGTTTATGGTGCTTTTATAAAAGTCTGACTTTTCTATAGCATGACAGTAGTAACGCACAGGATCGGATTTGGATCAGCCCCGTTAGTCCGATACCCAATCCAGCAAGTGTTGGATCGGCACACCCCTAGTAATAATTACATAATAATTAAAGGTATTGTGGAGCATTTTCTTTTCCGGGTGGATCATCAAGACTTTTGGTCCTCCTAGTTGTCAATCAGGAGTGTTGCGCAATTGCATTTTTTTTTAAAAAAGTGGCGGTTCTTTTGTAAAATTCGAGAAAATCTTCCGCTACACCTTTAAATAATGGTTCTCATTCTTTACTTTTAACTGTGTGTTACAGTTACAAAAAAGTAATCCATTATCATGTTTTATTCTTATTTAACATTCAGGCTTTGTTATTTTAACTCTTTCACCGCCATTGACGAGATATCTCGTCAATTAAGAGAAAACACTTCCCCGCCAATGACGAGATTTTCCGTCTTTCCGCAATACCGATATTATCCACCAGGTTGCGCACTTCCGCAACTTATACAACTCAGAAGTAGCACCTCACGTGAAAGAGAAAGAACTCCGTGTATTTTTTAAAGATCGCTCTGCATCTGATCTCTATCAAAAGTCCTTCGTAAAAATGGAATTATCTCAGCTTTTTGCTCAAAACTGGGTGTTTTTGAAGAAACCTACCCATGTTTGAGAGGTGATTACAAGAGAACTAATGAAGGTAGGATGAAACGTTTTTTTTTTTTTTTTTTGAAAGCAGAGGGTCTGTTCTTTCATTTGGTATATTGTTTGTTTATATATTTAAAGAAGAACATTTTCTGGAAGGCATTAAACTTTTGTGAAAATCATGAAAAATGCTGGCGCTGGCTGGCAACTTTTTAAAAAAATGCTGGCGGGGAAAGAGTTAATGTAGTCAATAAATATGCTTTTTATTAACTTTAATTTCTTAGTTTGCACTAAAAATCATAGCACTTGATCCAGATACTAGTATCTATACCGGATAGTAGATTGCCCCCCCAAACTCAAATGTCAAGCTACGCCTATAAAACTACACTTTGCATTCGCCTGTGTGCGTATGTTCGTGTATACATTAAAAACAAACTATACTTCGGGCTTAAGCAACCACGAAAACATGTTAGAAACCACAAAGCAACACTCTAAAACCTGGAAAGCTTACCAAATCCTCCCTGCTGGCATTTCAACGTTGATTCACCGTTGAATCAACATCAAGGACAAGGTTGAATCAACGTTGATTTACCTTTTGATTTTGCAGATTTATTCAACGTCGAACAACAACTGACATTATTTCAATCAAATTTCAACATTGATTTTTAAGCATTTTATTAACCTTTTTTAACCGTTTTCTATGCATTGTTGTTTCAATGTTGAACAAACAACTGACCTTATTTCAACCAAATTTCAACGTTGAAGGTCGGTCATATGCCTGCTGGGCTCGGAAAGAAACAAGGTAATAGGCGACACAAATCAAAGTGTATTTACAGGAAAGTATGAATTTCAGTAAAGTCAAAAGTTTGTTTTCTGTCTATGGGGTATATTAGACTATGTCTGTTAGGGGACTGTTATGCAATCTGTGAATTCCCCACACATAAAGATCCACCTTTAGCTAAAACATGCCCTAAATGCCACAGTGATATTTTCACATATCAGCTTCCTTCTCTCTTGTTCCTACAGGAAACCAGCACTGTCTTGTGTGCATATGAGTGTATGTGTGTGCGTAAGGGGGCTGCAAGACTCCCTAACACTCACATTCCAACTGGGTTAAGTAGCAAGACTGACTCAAATAGCCCATCCCTCACACAGGCATACTGTGAGATGGATTTTCCAGTGCTAAGGATTCATCCTTAATTCCTTCCCTCAATTTTGTGTATCTGTCAAACGGCTTACTACAGCACATTTAAATGCCAGTCCATTTCCTCAGACACACAACTTTTTTAATTACACGTCGACACATCAACTTTCTCATAAGGTCACGGACAGGTTTATAGTTTTAACCGTGTTTCCGAAGGAATAACATTATCGTATGCCTTGTCTCCTTATCATTAGCTAAACTCATTTATCCTAAATGCTGATGTAGGGGATAGGGGAGGGGCTAACCGCCCACCCTTATGACTTATTCAGCATGATGTAGTGCTGTGTCATTATAATGGTTCCTGAAGCCGCCAGTAACGGATGGCGGCCTCAGAGTGGCCGGTGGGTAGATTAATAAGCAGGGCTTGTGTCAATCGATTGGGCGCTGGGTATTCAGGGTGTAAAACTGACCAGCTGGAGAGCTGATGAAGAGAAAGTTGCCACGTGACTGGATGGCAAATCTTGGTAAAGGTTCACATTGTCAAATATTACACGTAGAAAGCATTGAAGCGAAGCTGGGTGTGAAATCTCCTCAACATACAGTATAGTAAGCAGCAGGTGATCTTGACCAAAATGTTGGGATGTTAAAAAACAACCATTTTACCCAAATGCTGTGATGTTAAAGAAAACAACCACCAGTGGGGTTTTGGTTGTGTGTAAACTTTTATTCTCATTCATTTTCAATTTCTCAATAATGTCTCTTTTTACTAACAAAGTTGGTTTGACATGCCTTCAAAAACTAACCATAGCATGAGCATATGAATGTATCCTTATCTCTAATGCCTGTCTTGATATGTATTTGCTGTAAATCTGCTTTGCAACAATGCATTGTTGCGAAAAAAAGGCATTATAGAAATAAAACTTAACTGAACTGAAAAAAAAAAACTAAACAAATATGCCTTCACTGAACAAATATGTGTTTTCAGTCAAAACTAAATTCAGCAGTACAGATAGGAGCATTTCAGTCATGAACATACTGAACGAATAAACTGTCTTGCTTATGATTGACAGCGACTGAATGAAACTGAGGAGTGTTGTTTGTTCAGTTCGAAATCTGAAATGTGACAATCTTGTTCAGCTTTGAAAGATTGTCAGGAGTGAAAGACTGAAACTTGTAATAACAAAACAAAGCAGTAACAAAATGAAAGAAATGAAAACGAAAAGAAATGAAATGAAAAACATTAGGTAAATCTGTTAATTAAATGACTTACACAAATAAATACTAACTGGCTGACACCTAAGCAGTGGCGCCCCCAAGACACTTTCCACCTCTCAATTTAGTTTTCAGGTATAAATTAAATATAGCCTAGATCAGTGCCGCTGCTAGCCATTTTGGTGCCCTAAGCATAATTCCTTTATAATGCCCCCCACCCCGAACCTGAGAAAAAAAACGTTTGTTTTTGCCAGTTTAATTTTTTATTGCCAAACATATAACTTAATAGCAGAAAGTAAAATCTTCACAGCTTTAGCCAACACACACTACACATTTGAAAGTGCAAACTTTTATAGAATGGCAAAAAACAAAAAATTACCAAACTTACATTTTCAAAATAATCCAGACATGTTTTTCCCAAGTACAATGTCACTTTAAATAAATTACATTAAATAAACATCAATAAGTAAACAAGAATACTCAATATTCTTAAATAAAAAAAGATTCAGAGAACTAAGTGTCACAGTAATGTTTGCTTCATATCATGACGTTTTATATTTATATATATTTAAGAGTGATGAATTGTAACATGTGCACTGACTGCTAAAGTTAACTTTTACTGAGAAAGTATTAACCACCGTCACGTCAAAATAAACCACAAAATAAACTACTGCTCAATATCTAAAGAAACTAGTAAAGAAAGTAACAGCTGGGTCAGTTATTTGTAAAATGCATATGCATAGGTAATGTTTTACAGTAATGTTTCTCAATTTAGCTTGCACTGAAGTTATAAATTATAACAACATAGTTTGCTAAACATTAATATCAGCATAGCAAGTTCGAGGCGCATTACGATTAGCAGCAGCTGCAGCCCATGCGCATTTCCCCTTATTTAGGAATGATTAAACATGATGGACTTACCTGCAAGTGATGCACGGGAATCATCCAGCAGTTTCTTATTTTTTCTTTTTTCCGATCCTGACTCCTGCTGTCTTTTCGGGGACATTTCCAAAAGTTGCCTTCTGACTGGCCGTTTCTCAATCCGAAAGCTGCAGCTTGCGCGAGGTCGCATATGCAGGCTGCATACGTCATCAAGTCTGGTTTATTTCAGTTAACTGAACATTACATTAGCAAGTCTTAAGCATATTACAACAATTTACAATTAAATAAGAATAATAGTTAACTTTATAATCGTTAATATTACGAAATAAGAACGTTTTGATGACGTATGCAGCCTGTAAATGCGACCTCTGGAGGCTGCAGCCTTCGGATTGAGAAACGGCCTCTGTCAAACTTCGTCAGGCGCCCGCGCGATCAACCGGCACGGACCATCAAAGGCTGGGGGGCATACTTTCTAGGCTAGAGCAATTAAATTATCTCGTTCCCCCTTTTTTGTAACATATACATGGATAAAAAGGGCCTAATAATATTTCTATAGGCTAATAAAATAATTTCAGCATTATAATTTTTTTTCATTAGGCTATTATTTTTGGTGCCCCCTCAGCACGTGGTGCCCTACGCACAGCGCGTGATGCGCGTTATGGGAGCGGCGGGGCTGGCCTAGATCCTTTATGCTACTTTAAAGTGCACAGATCCAATATACAGTAGCCTACTATTACACATACATTTGATTTCTCAATTGCTTATATTCACTTCATTTAACTACTCGTCTTGCAATAGCCATGTGACGTGCCAGCCTAACCTTACGTATTACGTAATCCTGTTAAAAGGTCACGCATGATGTATGCGAAACTATTTGTTTAAAGGTATGGAGAAAGAGGACCGTACTGACTTTGTTGTATATGAAATGATTTTTTTTGTCAGTTTATTGTTTAAAATAGTCCACAAGTGTGACCTTTTGACATTATTATGTAACACATAAGGTTGCGCTGCTGCGTCACCCGGCTAGTGCAAGACGGGAAGTTGTGGTTTAAATGTAATTTTTTCTTGCCTAAAATGACGATTGTTTCACTAGATAAGACCCTTATGTCAAGGTTGAGATCATTTAGAGCATTTTGAAGCTGCATTGAAACTGCACTTTTAAACTGCATTTAAACTATAAACTGTTGAGGTCCAAAAAAAAGTCTATTAAAATGAGAAAAATCCTGGAATGTTTTCCTCAAAAAAAATTTATTTGACATGGGGGTGAATAAATTATCTTGATTTTTTTTATAAAAGTGGAGTAATCCTTTAAAATCACATATCGTTCGTGAAAACCACGTATGTCCATTTTCACTGCAAAAAATGACTTTCTTACTTAGTGTTTTTGTCTTGTTTTCAGTAGAAATATCTAAAAATTCTTAAATTAAGATGCTTTATCTTGATGAGCAAAATGACCTTAGTAAATAAGTCTAATTTTAAGACAAATAATTTACAATTTAAGTGAAATTGTCCTTAAAACAAGCAAAATTATCTGCCAATGGGGTGAGAAAAAAAATGGTGAAATAAGATTTCTTTTTTCTTAATCACTTAATTCAAGTAAAATTTTCTCACCCCATTGGCAGATATTTTTGCTTGTTTTAAGCACAAATTCACTTAAATTGTATATTTTTTGTCAAAAAACTAGTATTATTTTCTTAGGTCATTTTGCTCATCAAGAAAATACATCCTGATTTAAGAATTTTTTGATATTTCTACTGAAAACAAAACAAAAATACTAAGTAAGAAAGTCATTTTTTGCAGTGTTGCCGATTTTGAGATTTTTCGACGACGGATTGAATGTCCAGGTTCATTTCCGTATACAGTATGCTTCACATATCTAAATGGCCAATGAAATGTTGTGAAATCATGTCATCTGATTTTCACGTATATCCATTTGGTGTCAAAGTTGTCAATCATGCCGCGTATCTCCCGCCCTGGGGAAGCTTCTCGCCAGTCTCGTGAAGTTTCATCGAAGCTCAGCACTGGATAGCCGAATAAACATAGCCTGGTGAGACAATACACTGAAAAAAATTATTAATTGAATTTAATAAATTTTTTAAGGTAAGTGGTTGCAATCAATTTATTTAAGCTACATTTAAACAAAAAAGATTAGTAAATTAAAATTAAATATAAAACTTTGTTTAAATGTAGCGTAAATAAATTGATTGCAACCACTAACCTTAAAAAGATGTAACCGTTTGGCGAGATTAGCCGCGTGCATGGCGAGGAGGAGCTGAAAACGGAGACATGTAATCGGACACGCCATGGTTCCCGTAGTTTGCTGCATTTACGTCAGGCATGGCTGATCACGTGCCGTTTTCTTGCTTTATCGCAGAAAACATGATTAGTAAGATGTAAACAACATAAAAAGTGAACTATATGGTTATGAATCTCCGTGTATGAGCATGAGTGGAACTGTAGAGGCTTTTTACAGGAATAAAGTTCAACATAAGCATATATTATTTAAATACCAATGTAGTGGGTTTCTACGGTTTTTATCCATTTTATTTTGATGAAGATGACACAATATAACATCGCGACTACATGAAAATAGCTTTAACTGTTATAAAAATACAGATTTGTGTGCATTCGTGGAACTTAGAGCGTGAAAATAAACATGAAATACACGTGATTGTTGTCAAGTGGTGAATCCGACCAATCGTGAAACAGTCGTCATTACAGCCCGTGCAGCTCCTCTTTGCGAACTGCACTGGCTGACTCAGGCGGCTGATCTCGAATCGCTCTCGCGGTACTTAAAAACCACATGACACAGTCACGTGCCTGCAGCGCCAGCTTAAGTCGGACAAAATTACTAACCAGAATGCACTGCTTCAAGTCAGCCGCCGATCGGTCTGCGCAGCGCCGCATGAAGTCGAACACACCTAATGACTGTCCTTCATCGAGGTAAACGTTTCCCCCCTGACTACAGACGAACGTCTAGGAGTGACAAAATTACGGTAGGACTGTGCAAACAAAGTATCTGTCTAGCATTACCATGTCAGTGTATTGATTCATTGTCCCTTCATAGTTTGCAAGAGACATTTAATAATTTTTTTATTAATATTAAATGAACTAAGCGTGTTTAATAAACTAAGACCAAGGCTATTTAATAAACTGAGCGTATTCATCTGTCAATATGAAACGCAACTTGGCCATTTTAATTAATGATCGGAAGAACGCGTATGGACCACCATTACTGTAAAATATGCACGTATGTCCATTTAAACTCAATTTTGGTCAAATGTGGATTATATCATTACACTGGCAAGAATATGGTTACATGTAAAGATGCCGTACCAAGTATGACAACGCTACATTCAACTGCTTTTGAAATACAGCGGGTTTTTTTCACTTCCTGAAAAGTAACCATTTCATCGGGCAGCGACGATATGTAAAACAGTTAGTGAATTAGCGTGCTGTGTATAGGACATGTACTGTAGATTAAACACTGACAATATATTTACAAAGGTAGGGTTATTATAAAAGTCGTAATAAAGAGGAAGGCAGTTGACATATCCACCTATGTCAATTTGTAAAGGACTACACTATTAAAAGAGCAATTAATTGCTAATTAAAAGCATAATGTTACATTAACCAGAAACAAAAGTAAATAAGTCTAACACACATTACACTTAATTATTTTTTGGTGCCACCCCATGATTTGCTATGGCCTCCTCTAGCCTCCTTATTAAATAAAAATTTCTGGGGTTTGGTGAATTACAATGACACAGTTACATGGTTGTAAATATAGCAAAAGCATATTTTCCATTGAAGGCCATTCAAAAGATGTTCCAAGCAATATTTTAGTGAATGTTTTAGTGCTTAGACTCTTTTTGGAGGGCTCTCGAAAAGCATTACATACATTTTTCCCTGTTGCTGCCCTTGATCTCACAGCTTACACAACGGCAGGGTGGTCGACCATACAGAAGCAGGCTTGGGACTGTCATGAGGTTATTTTTCTGTTAAGCGATTCAAAATAGTTTTGTTGTTTTGTTCTTGCGAGCAAAAGCTATAAGGATAAATGGGAATGCTAATGGATAACTTCTCTAGGTATAAAAAAGGACCCCTTTTGGCCAGACTGATCTCACGGAAAGTCGTGTTATATTCACGAAAAATTTGATTAATTTATTCGTGTCCATGGCACAAAATTCAGCTTTTTTCTTTTTTGCGGCATTTTATGTATTGTTTTCTCATTGTTTTTTTTATTATTTTCTTTCCATTGTTGCTGGGGGTTGAGGTTAAAATCACTTTCTGTTACATTTTTAGACATCCTAACCCAAACCCCAACTCTAACCCCAACTTCAGGCGAGAATAGTTTTAAAAGCGGAAGAAAAACATGTAGAAACCAATACATAAAAGTACATCCTAACCCAAACCCCAAATCTAACCCCAACTCTAAGCGACAATGATTTAAAAATAGAAAAAAAGAGAAAATGACATAAAATGACATGAAAAAAAGTCGTGCCACGGCACAAAACACTATATATAGAAATTTGTGCTGAGTGACACGAAAAAGACATTCATGCTCAAGGCATGAAAAAAAAGAGTAATTTTGTGCCTTGGACACGCATATATGTATCACATTTTTCGTGACTATAACACGACTTACCGTGAGATCATGTTGCTCTTAGTGTAATCACTGAACGAATCAATCTTTTAGGCAAACTATATCAGGAAGATTCACTGCATGGATGAATCAAAACACGCATCGCTAACAAAAGCCAACAGTCGACATCTCTGACGGGAACAAATCACAGCATTCTCAAATGTTAAATTAATAATTTCCCCTGAACAGTGTGTCAAGAGGGTCTATTTTAGGTCCTTTTGCTCTAAAGAGGCAATTCAGGTCATTTGATGCTGATCCAACTAAGGTAAAAGGGCTCTTAGACTGTGCGGTTGTCTGCCAGAAAATAAAACTAGAAGAAAAGTAGTTCACCAATAAAACATGGAAAACAAGAGTAGTTACTGAGAGCAAACCTTTTAAGGGACTTGATCGTCTCTTTCTCTATGTCTCTTTATCTGGGTAAACTCCCAAATGATGACAAGCCAATTAACCTGCATCATTAGTTTGAGGGCCCTTTTAAACAGAACCACAAGGAGGGAGCTTAAGGAGGCTTTTGCATTATTGATCTAATGTCAGTGCCGGAAGCACCTTGTCATTGGGGAGAGGAAAGCCAGGATGGAGTGTATTACAGTAATGGCTATCTGGAGCATCTGAGAAGCTGCTCTCATTGTTAACCGCTAATGGGCAGTAACATACTGTTTGCATGTTTGCTAATGCATTGCAGATTATCTGAGCCATTGTCTCTCCTCCCCCACCGTCTCATAACTGCTTTACGTTCGAAGAGCGGGCAAGCATGTTGTTCACTGTGGCAGATATGCTAGCATAAATAAAAGTTTCATATAGCAGTTTGAAAGATTGCGTTCCATATCAAAACAACAGTGAGTGTGGGCATCCAAAACAGCATTTACATCTGACAGGGTTGCATGAAATCTTTGTTGGGCAAAATATGTTGAATGAAATTCAGTATAGTTTGGAGACAACTGAAGAGATAAGTCTTGCTCATCAGTTTGGCCTAAATATTAAATAAACACACATACACTCACCTAAAGGATTATTAGGAACACCATACTAACTGTGTTTGAGCCCCATTTCGCCACAACAAGGTGCTGAAAGCAATCTTTAGAAATGTTGGCCCATATTGATAGGATAGCATCTTGCAGTTGATGGAGATTTGTGGGATGCACATCCAGGGCACGAAACTCCCATTCCACCACATCCCAAAGATGCTCTATTGGGTTAAGATCTGGTAACTGTGGGGGCCATTTTAGTACAGTGAACTCATTATCATGTTCAAGAAACCAATTTGAAATTATTCAAGATTTGTGACATGGTGCGTTTTCCTGCTGGAGGTTGCCATCAGAGGATGGGTACATGGTGGTCATAAAGGGATGGACATGGTCAGAAACAATGCTCAGGTAGGCCGTGGCATTTAAACAATGCCCAATTGGCACTAAGGGGCCTAAAGTGTGCCAAGAAAACATCCCGAGACCATTACACCACCACCACCAGCTTGCACAGTGGTAACAAGGCATGATGGATCCATGTTCTCATTCTGTTTACACCAAATTCTGACTCTACCATCTGAATGTCTCAACAGAAATCGAGACTCATCAGACCAGGCAAAATTTTTCCAGTCTTCAACTGTCCAATTTTGGTGAATTCTAGCCTCTTTTTCCTATTAGTCATGGTTGTGCGTGTTGTGGCTTCACAAATGCTTTGCTGCATACCTTGGTTGTAACGAGTGGTTATTTCAGTCAAAGTTGCTCTTCCATAAGCTTGAATGAGTCGGTTCATTCTCCTCTGACCTCTAGCATCAACAAGGCATTTCCACCCACAGGACTGCCGCATACTGGATGTTCCCTTTTCACACTATTCTTTGTAAACCCTAGAAATGGTTGTACGTGAAAATCCCAGTAACTTAGCAGATAGTGGTATACTCAGACACTTTCATGAATTTGGAAGTCTACATGCTTTTACTAGTCATTAAAAAACAAATTTAGGGACAGATTTACTAAGCGGGGCAAATTAGCGTTAGAGCGAAATTCCAAAAAAGTGCAGATGGGAGTGGTAATATGTGCGGGATATTTAATAAAAAATAACACAGGCACAATCTACTACGCAATCTACTAAGAACAGTGCAAATTAGTTCAGGGTTTCAAATAAGCAGAGCTAATGCTCTTCAGGTGCGAGTGATCTACTAACACCTGATGTGCATGAGTTCAGCACCACGGACATCGCAGATAAACATGTGGTGTGTGAAATCCCAGACAAAAAAATAATGTTTACAAAAAGTTTTGACTTCTCCTACTGACTCTTTTATTTACTTCAGCAAATAAAAAAATAACATGGCAAACAATATCTTTTAATAAATTGTTACATGTTAAAAAATCCTCTGCCTTGTACCACACGTCACTGATCTCTGCAATGCCTTCTCTTATCAGAGGCATGCTTTTTTCTGCTTTAAATAATAGGGCAAATACAGGTAATATCACATGCGCAAACCTTAGTAAATCGCGTTGTGTGAATCATTTAAAAACTCTCCTGAAAGGGAAACTCCTAGAAATGCATATGCAATAAGATCAGTCGCAAAAACATCTACACCACACCTTTTCAGCACTAAATATCCACTGCGCATCATTAGTAAATCCCAACAGTTGTTATTTAACGCAATAATGATGGTATGCGTTGGCGCAAGCTGTTATTAAATCTGGCCCTTCAAAATCAAAATTCATAAAAGATCTGTGCAGATTATCTTGTTGGACAAAACGTGTAAGTGTCATAAACTTTTGTTAAACACAGCTTTAAGCAAGGGAACCAGTGTCCGGCTAACTTTTGGGTTTGGACTACAAAAATTTGTCAAATATGTCGAAATAGAAATATTGTCCTAACATCATATTGTCCTAACCCACCATTGCAAACATCTATTTGCCTTTGACACCTTGCAATATATCATTTTATTTTCATTTTTATCATTTACATGATCACAGTTGATCAAAGTGATTTGAAAACTGACTGATCGAAGATCCTACAAATCTCACGATACACTTTTAAGCAAGAAAAAAAAACGATTGTATCATTTAGATAAATAGAAATACAGTTCCCAAAGTGATGTTTACTCTACCTTGAATTTATACTTTCACATTAAAATTGCAAGTGTAGTTGTCTTTATCAATAACTTCTGCCTTAATGGACCAGGAACCTGCAAAGTAAAATTCTGTACAGATACCGCACATGCGTGACTACTGTATGATTTTAGCTAGCGGTGTCTGGCACTTGTCCATTCAAACTACTTGACCAAATGATACTTGATATTGAGGACTCTCACGAGGTGCTTATTGAAATGAGTGGGTGCTGTATTACACAAGAGACCCTTCAAGTGATGGGTCATTTCATGCACTAATTCACTTTAGATACCGTAACTGATTAAAATGAATTCTATTCTCTAAACACGTATAATAAATTAGGGCTGTCAAGATGTTAACCTTTGCTTGTGTATCCATGATCTTCTAAATTACAGTTGAAAAGTTCATTTTGTGCTGCTTTTAACACTTTGAAATCAAATAGCATGCAAAGACACGCCTGCGCATAGCATCTCCAAATAGGTATGGCAAGGTACCAAAGTAAACACTTATATCATACAACGGCAGAGTCTGGAATTTCTTTGTTTTAAACCTTTGAAAGCCCATGAAATTTCCCATTAACCCGCATTCTGCTCAGCGGGACGGTAATGCTTCCCGTGTGCTTCCTTTACATGGAAAATCTAATTTGCCCACAGGCTAAAAAAGGATTAACTAGAAAGACCAATAGAGAAACCTGATTTATTTGAACTTTACAACCGCTCTCTCTCACATGTGAAAAACACCTTGCTTATCAGTGCCTCGGTAATTGAAAAAAAAACTTCAGATCGGAGTCCGGAACGTTCTTTTCATCTCCGTTTCAAATAAAAGTGTTAGCAGAAAGAGAGTTTTGGGGCCACATGTAAGAGGAGGGGCCCAGATTATGCTGCACTTCACATCTTAAAAACATGTACGGCCAAAGTGTTCACTAAGCAGAAAATCAACCCAGTTGGGAACGTTTTTTGCCGTGTTCCCCGTCTCCACTTTTTGCCTGCCCTTCATGGCCATCAGCGCTCGGCAGCATCAAAGAGCATTTTCTATCTGCCCTCCCACGTGTGCTTTTCTACTTCAGTTTTATGAAATGTTTGCCAAATTGCTACCTCTTTCTCTCTCTCGCTACTCTTGCTCTCATATTTCAGTGCTTTTATGTCAAATTTACAGGGGTATATTCACTAAACCGTTCTGTTGTGACATTTCAATACACAAACATTCAACTTATTCACTAAGAAACCACAATCCATTTTAACCAGACCCCTCATTCAGATCATTCGGGGAACTTATAAGCCAAACTTTATGTGTGGTCTGTGTTTTCATGACTTGCTACTGAAACAACTTTATTGGACAAATCTAATTCGGTTTAGTTTATAATGCAAAGAAAATTCACATTTGAATTTGCTCAGTGTCATATTTTTCCTAGAAAACTTTAGCACAAACTTCCAGGGAGTGAATTTCCTGGAAATGATTGATTTATTGTTCACAATGACAACCTTTCACAAACCTTTTTGTTGCGCTGAATGTGATCTTTCTACCGTAACGTCAATGGTTAAAGAATCTGTGTAATGTGGATTCTTGTACTTAAGTCATCCCTATCTCATGACTTTATATTGAGCCTCTAGCTGTAGCCGGGGTTTTATCTTCTGCTTTTGTTTGCAGCCCCTTGCAAGTAAAATGACACCAAGCAGCAAATGTATTCTTAACAGTACAAAATATCTCAGGATCAGGTGTGGAGGACGGTTATAGTTACCTCTCTACCCAATACGAGCCCACAGCATCTCTCACTGTGTCTGTATTTCAGATATGAGCTTTACATACAAGTGCGTTCAGCCATACAAACCCCATTTGTTTAATTTTCGTAGCAATATTTCCAGGAATAGCCCTGAGGTTATTTTCCTGTGCCTTCTCGTAGGTGGAGATTCAATTATAGATGCTCTTTTAATATGGTTAGATTGCGACATGCATATGCGTAAGCGTCTGTTTGTTTTGTATGCATATATGCAGATATACTCTGTGCATACTCGGCTGCAGTACGGGGTGAGATATTGTGCTCTTTTTTCCTTTCCCATGAATAGCATTTCCAATATTCCCTCGAGGTGGGTTTCCTGCTGCACCTGTAACCTTTTTCACCTGGTTCGAAACTCTAGTGTGTGCAGAGCGACAGAGGGCTTGACGGTCTGACAGATATGACATACAACAGTTTTTTTTTACCTACAGTAGTTTTGGAGCAGGCATGTATAGGCAGGTTAGATGAATGGCACATATTATTTGGCTTTTTTGCCTGGTATTTTGTAAACTTTTACCAAAAGCGTCTGCCAAATGGATAAATGTAAATGCAAACCCATGAATTCATGTGAATAAAAAAAAGAAACTGCTCGGCAAGTAGTTATTTAGATGGCATACTTCTCATCCAGTAGAGTGCATTATTTAGGTTAAACTATATTTTATTCATATTTTTCACCATTTAAAATTAGGAAATTTGAAAGGACACATAGTATGCCAATTTTTACAATATGTAATATAAGTCTTAGGTGTGCATAGAATGTGTCTGTAAAGTTTATTTGGGTGGGAGCAAAGAAGCGCTGTATTTATGTGTGTATCTTTAAATGCAAATGAGCTACAGCTCCTCAATCCCTTAATAACAGGCAGTGATCACTTTTGTTTAAAAATAGATCTGATTTCTGTGAATACAGTATGAGACAATGGTATTTTTAGCCGCGTTAGCTCTAACAAAATTTGCTAACAAACACGTTTAGAAAAACGTTTGGGTAAAATTAACCTGTCAGTCTGTGGCTGTGGTTTTATCTGTCATGAACTTCAAGGAATTACAACCCAGATGCAGACTTTCAGGAACACAAACAGGTTTATTATACAAACAAGGAAAACAGAAACCCACCAGGGGGCAAAACAGAAGCAGAACCCCCCACTTAAGGAATGCCCCCAATCTGACAGGGTAGGGAAGAGAGTCTAGGGAAGACATGGTAGACACTGATGGCGAGACAGGGGGTGCTGACAGCGGAAATGAAATGGGGACAGAAACAGGAGATGCTGCAGCTGGCAGCTTCTTGTGAGACAGGGACCAAGAGGGGGAGAACTGCCGCTGGCAGTGGAGGTAAGACAGGGACCATGACGGGGGGCACTGCAGCTTGCAGTGGAGGAGATACAGGCGCCGAGCTCATGGCCGGAGGTAGAGGAAGGGTAGTGGTCATGGCAGGCGCTGAGAAGGATGATTCGGAGACAGACTCTTACGAGACCCTCCTCCGTTACTTTCCTCAGAGATCAACTGGCGGGGCAGGGCTCTTGGGGACCAACGTGGAAAGAGCCGGACCCTCCTGCGTGATAACTGCCACGACGCAGGCCTCCGGGATGGGGAAAGAGAAGCAGACCGGTGAGCTCCTGTTGGGAGTATTAACATCCTTTGCTTGCTGGGTTTGAGTGGCTCATCGAGGCAACTGTTGAATATGAGCTTTAGATCTACCTAGTCAAAGCCAGAGCCCCTCACTGCTTTTAATAAATCAAAGGCAGACGAGGGGACGAGGGCTGGGGCCAGGAGAAGAGACAAGGAAGCACACAGCCCAAAAAGTCCATGTGCTACCACACAAAACATAGGCAGAATTATGACATGATCAATGTGATGTCACAATAACAAAAGAATCTAAACAGCAAGTCTAATGAGACTGCTTTGGTTTAAGTGGCATTAAAGAGAAGGAAGAGGGTGGATTTTTTCAGTAGTATTGTTGTAGTGTTGTTGTGTTTACACAATGCCAAATACACATTTATGTCCGAATAACTTGTAAAAGTGGATTTTGCAATAATAAGTGTGCTTGAATATTAGGAAATTACAGTATCAGTTAAGTCATCTACCATCTTGAATGAGTATTCAATGATCTATTCTATGATCTATATCTAAGAATACAAATAAAACTGTAAAATTGTATTTTGCTGCCTACATTATGGGACCGCTTTAATGTCAGGAGTGCACCTATAAAGGCTTAAAATAAATAGCTCAGTTAGCTCTGGAACATTTACAATCACAAACCAGAAATCATATGAAAGATGTGTTCAAACATTCCCAGAAGTTTCAATCTGTAACATATTAATTTCAGTAATTCTTTAACGACCTTCATTATGAAGTGATTAAAATTGTGTAATGTATAACAGATGACCAACTTATTCTAAGTGATATTTGAGTATGAAAGTTGAAATCCTTTGGAAAAATGATTAGTTGTAGCAAGATGTTTTACATAATGTCTAAAAGAGATATATTTGGTGCTAATATTTTATAAATTATCATAAAATGTTACCCACCAGCCTAAGGCAGCACCACTCCCACTTCTAACTTAAGTGATCTCAGGTCTGAGACCAGTATCAGCGTGTATATGTGTGAGCGTCTCCAGCCGTGATAGATGTGGAAGGTTCTGGGTCTCTGAGGTTGGTATCAAAGCAAGGCCAAGCCGGGGGCCTTCAGCAGACCGAGGTTCAAAGGCTGTTATCACCTCCTGATGTTCCCCTACTGTCAGATCCAGCAGAGCTCTGAGCTTTGATTGGCTTCTTGTCTTGTTACAACTCTGCACTTTCTCTTTCACTCATACTCTCTCAGATGAGACACAATCACTTTCAGGAGAGATAGAGACAGTACAATCTGATGGACAGACTTAAGAGCTGAACATAAGGACATGAGGACGGCAAATGATTTGTTCAAGGCAAAAGCTTTTGGCCTCTACACATTGAAAGTGACAAATATTATGTCCTGAGGAAAAGTTTTATTTTTAGTAGTTCTCTCAAGGCATGAAATCATGATCAAGTTCACAAAATATATATGTTTTTTTACTAATAATGCAAACAGAACATGCACTTGCTGTGTATCCCGTGAATGACTTTGGGGTGGTTTCCTATCGAACTAAAATGCATGTTTGAGTTGCTTAAATTTAAAAACACCTGTTCCTGACTAATTTTAACATATATCGGTGAAATTTTTTGTTTCAAGATGCACACCTGTTATGTTTTTCGTAAGGTATGTTTGTAAAAGCATCTTAAATGACCTAATATAAATAAGGCCTAGTCCTGGATTAATCTAAACCCTGTCCGGGAAACTGCCCCTTTATCTTTTTTTTTTAGTTTTACCTCTTTAAGTATTTTTGCATGGTTTTTATTTGCAGGTATTGATGTGCAAAGGGTACAGCTTGTTTTTTACAGAAATAGGTAATCAAACCAAATGTGCATTTTAAATGTGTTGCTAAAATTTATAGGGGTGTTTTCCTGGACAGGGATTATCTTAAACCAGGACTAGGCCTTGGTTTAATTAAGAAATATAACTAGTTTTAATAAACATGCCTTACTAAAGCATTACTTGTGTGCATCTTGAAGCAAAACAAAGGGCACTGATGTATTTTAAGATATGTCAGTGCAAGTTGTTTTCAGTTTGGACAGCTCTTATATTTATTTTTTATTTTTTGTCTAGGACTAGTCTAATGAAACCACTCTGTCCGTATATATATATTAATGGGATTATTTAACTCTAGACATTTAACTGTTTTTAAATAATAAAAATAATAAAAGCAGTTCTCTCATCCAAGACAAATTTCTATTAAGGGAGACAATAAATGGTACCTTGACCTAATAAACTTTCTATACTAAAACGTGACAAAAATATATATATTTTTTCTTCCCGAAAAAAAATAAATTGGAATAAAATCCTTGTTTTGGTGTTTTTACAGAAGCACATTTTTCACATTTAATATCATATTTGTTGAAATATTTATTCTATTATTTGTGTATACAGATACCCACGGAACCCTTTGTGAAAATCCGAATCGAAGTACACCTTCCAAAAATAAGGGATTCGTATATTTTTCACTTAAATATTATGAATCAATGTCATGAATGTATAGCTAATATGTAGCTGAGTTTACAAATAATTGACCCCAGGGCCGGCCCTGGGCATAGGCGGAATAGGCAAATGCTAAGGGCGCTGCCGACCCCTTGGGGCGTCCGTGCGCCCAAATTATTATTTTTTTAATATATGTATATAAACATTTAACTATAAATATTTAACTTTGCACAAGAAAACAGCAGTTACTGATGAATTATTAGTAGCATATAATCTCGGAAGATCGTGCTTGTTAAATAGCTCTGTGGCTATACTGCACTGAAGCGGCAGTTTAAAATATAAACCCAGAATTCAGCAAACGTCAAGGACAAGAAAACGGAAACAA
Source organism: Paramisgurnus dabryanus (assembly GCF_030506205.2). NCBI lineage: Eukaryota > Metazoa > Chordata > Actinopteri > Cypriniformes > Cobitidae > Paramisgurnus > Paramisgurnus dabryanus. The sequence continues at coordinate 9,316,903 of NC_133358.1, read as the reverse complement.
CAATCAGACAGAGACGCGGAATTTACATAATGTTACACAGACCATGTTTAAATTTCAATGTTTCTAGACAGAAATAGCAACTTGTTCACTTTGTTTGGTATTAATAAGCTGCGCATTGGAGTGCTGGCCGCGGTGCTGAAGACGCGCTCCGACGGAGTACTGGTGGCAGCACAGATATTTACGTGCAACCTATTGGAGACTATTATTCGTTATTATATAATTATTATTCGTTATTTTACTTTATTACTTCCACTTAAGAAGAGTTTTGCACTTTTATTTCAATATTTCTCTTTATATAAATACTATTTTGTACTTTTATTTTTTTAAATTATTTTACTAACCAAACTCATCTGCGCTTTCCGATAGGTTGCACGTAAGGAGAAAAGTAGCTTACTTCCCCTTGAGAAGGGTTGTGTGTTTTAAACTTTTAAAAACATATATCTATTTAAAAGCTATAATTTCGTTATTTTACTGACCCAACTAATGACTCCTCCGCTTTCCAATAGATTGCACGTAAATATCTGTGCATATGTGCCATCACGCGCCTTCAGCACCGCCACTGTGCAGCTTATTAATACCAGACAAAGTTGGTATTTCTGTGCAGAAACATTGAAATTTAAACATGGTCCGTGTAACGTAATTTAAATCCTGCGTCTCTGTCTGATTGTTGTTTCCGTTTTCTTGTTCTTGACGTTCGCTGAATTCTGGGTTTATTTTAAACTGCCTTTTCAGTGACAATGTCAAGACCAAATGCCTGAGTGACAGGGTATTGTGTGTATGTGTGCGTGTGCGTGCGTGCATGCGTGTGTTTCCAAAATATTTTCAAAATTAAGAAAAACTAGACAAAGCTTTGCATTTTTTTCTGTGTAAGTTTATGAACAAAATGATTCTAAAGGGCACCAGGTGAAATCTTGCCTAGGGCAGCAAATTGGCCAGGGCCGGCCCTGATTGACCCTTTATCACAATACTGAGGGTGTTCTGGGTGGTTGCCAGGGTTTTGCTAGAACAGGGGCTTCATGTATAAAACTTTGCATAGATTCGATCCTTAATGTGTGTGTACGCACATAAGGCAGAATTTGCGTACGCACAAAAGTTTTCAGATTTATAAAACCATGCGTACTCCAGAAATCCCAGTGAGCGGAAGATTGTGCGTATGTGCCCCATCTCCTCCCCGAAACAACCATATATGGAGCGTACAACTCATTAGCCTTTAGTGTTTGATGAGTGTAGAAAGACTTATTCATTAAGTTCTTTTGCATTTCAAACACGCAGACGCGCTCATGACAGATGTGTGAGGCACTCCATTCACCGTAGAGGCTTCGTCTTTTCAATACTTTTCATCTGTTAAATATTTGCTGCTCATAGGCAGGTGCGACTCCTAAATGCAATTTGAGTGCTGATCTTCATGAATGAAACAACTAAATGTGTATAAAAACAAGAACAGAGTTTGTGTTCTTTCACTCCGCTCAAAAAGAGTGCGTACGCACAGTGGAGAGCATCCGTACGGTGCGCACTTATTTACGGCAAGTTTATTTTTTATAAATTCCGGTATGTGCGTGGAAAATTGCGTATGCATATTTCTATGCCCATTTTGTGGGTACGCAACGTTTATACATCAGGCTCCAGGTGGTTGCTTACGAGTGCAGATCAAATCAAAGATATTGGATATAATAAGATTGAACAACCCTTTTATTATGAGTAGGGGACAACGCAACATTTAATATGGCCGCTCTGGCGACTTAAGTACTACCTTTCAGTAAAAAAAACCCATTCTTTAAATATAAAATCATAGACTGTGAGTCCGAAGCGGGAGGAATTATGATAATGTCGGTCTTGTTCATGTCAAATGGCACAGGAAGGAAACTGTTGCCTACAATCCATGTGTTTGTTGTAGTCCAAGAAAATAGATTTACGATAACTCGCGTCATTGTTTACTTTGGGGTATGTACCTTTTGCATATCGTTAACAATTACTAATACACACTTACACACCAAAGAAAAATGTAAAATCATGAATCAGATAATTGGTGCTTTTTACGTCTGCCTTTATGCACTGCTTCCGGGTCTAAACTATCTAAAATTTCATAGGGAAATAACAAAAATCAAGCTAATATACAATCGTATCATAATGTAAAACTACCAAAAACACCTGATCATAATTAATATATTGCTGTCGGTGATTCTGTGAGCCTGGAGACTGCAGGGTACACGTAATTGTGTAATATGAATAAATTGTGCTCATAAACGGCTGTTTAAATAATATCTTTTATTGAGGCTTGGACCCGGAAACAGTATTCCTTACGTCATGACTTAACAAACAGATACAGAGTCAAGTGAGGTGCTTTTCAACCTGTGCATGAACTGGGGCTGAAGCTCTCTCCCCATTGAAGTAGATATAGGACTTATCTTGCATGACTGAAATAACTGCACAGAGGCATTGCAAACATGGCCGCCTAGTGACTTGCCTAAAGGAACTAAAGGATCACTCTGTAATAATCTTGTCCCCAGATATGGCTCCCAATTGTATCATTTAACCCCTTAAAGTTCCAATGTACCATAGGACGAGCACTGCATCATTAGTCACTTCATGACATACAACAAAAAGCTGAAATTCTTGTGATTCGAATGATGTAAACACTTTTAAGAAACAATCAACACAGCATGTATAGTGTCCCATTTAGGCGTTTTTTAGCCTATTTCAGGAATGCTAAGGGGTTAATGCATTAGCTAACATGAACTAAGCTAGAATACGGCATTTATTATTCTTAGTTCATGTTCATTTCAGCATTTACGTATTTGAACATTAATTAATGCACCACAAACTATCATAAATTACTGTATTGAAATTAACTAACATCAACAAACATTAATACATGACATGCTGAAAAACTATATTTTTTATGATTTCATTTTTTGTTTTTACTGCACATAGTTTATGTACAGGCCCTCCTTATGTTGTCTGGGACAGATCGTACGCTCGCATTCCTAACATAATGTGGAATGTGTTTGTGTGTGGTTGTGTGCCTATTTGTTTGTTGTTCTTTTTTGCTTAAGCAGTCGAACTGTTGGGTATTATCACACATGCTTTCAATCACCCTCACGTACTATCACGCCCTTCCTGGAGAACTCTGAGAATGGAATGGCACATCCAAATAAACATGATTGATTTAAATGCCTGTTGGTTCCACTCCCACCATCATGAAATGAAGACGGCGCACATCAGAGTTTTACCCCATCTGAGGTAACTGTTCCTGGCCAAAATGTGAGACGGAAGCAGCTGGGAAGACAAAGGAGGGATCGGGGGGGTGACGGCACATGTTCCTCAGCAGGATCAGATCAACATCTCTCTTATCTTAACACATCTGTTTCCTTAAGCTTCCAGCAGGGTGACGATCCCTATTGCATTACACAGATTGGAGGAAACCAAAGCTGTTTTTTGGCCTCTCATTTGGAGAAGACGTCATGGAAGTGCTCAGCATGGAGGTGCTGACAGGAAGTGACCCACCACTACGGTTGCATCATCGAAGTATTGTTACTAAGGAGAAGAAATTTTTTATTATTCAACTATTGTAACTTATCACTATTACAATTGACCAAATTTTGGTTAAGAATTAAAAGTCTTATACGCCATGTACGGCTTGTGCTATGGGCAGGAATGAAACTTCAAATTTTGCGGCTTGGTGAGATTCAATATCACTTTTCTAAAGGGATTCAATTGGCAATTTTTGCAAACAAGCGCAATAAAAACCCAATTTTCACTTCATTTTTAAAGGAGCAAGATCCATATCGAGGGAAATAATAATATAAAGTTTGGAGGAGTAAGTAGCCACATAGAAACCACATAAGATACCCTAGCAACCACATAAAAGTGTGCTAAGATCCACATAGCAGCACCAAGCTATCAACCATACAGCAGCACCCTGCACATGAAAATGTCACAATATACCCAGCTCTCACTGGGGTGGTACCCTATCAAAAAGTACAGCTTTGCACCTAAAGAGTTCATATTAGTACCTTAGATGTACATACTGCATATTAGTACCTCAAAAATACCCCATTATACCACAAAAAATGTATTTCTTTGGCCAAAAATAGGTTTTAATTACATGCTAAATACATTTTTTAGAAAGTAAAGCTTAATTAAATATATTTTTGAATTTGAAAATATATTTACAGTAGTTTTAACCTTTATATATTAACATATACACTCACCTAAAGGATTATTAGGAACACCATACTAATACTGTGTTTGACCCCCTTTCGCCTTCAGAACTGCCTTAATTCTACGTGGCATTGATTCAACAAGGTGTTGAAAGCATTCTTTAGAAATGTTGGCCCATATTGATAGGATAGCATCTTGCAGTTGATGGAGAATTATGGGATGCACATCCAGGGCAGGAAGCTCCCGTTCCACCACATCCCAAAGATGCTCTATTGGGTTGAGATCTGGTGACTGTGGGGGGCCATTTTAGTACAGTGAACCCATTGTCATGTTCAAGAAACCAATTTGAAATGATTCGAGCTTTGTGACATGGTGCATTATCCTGCTTGAAGTAGCCATCAGAGGATGGGTACATGGTGGTCATAAAGGGACAACCCAGTATCACGAAATTGCGTGACTATTTCACGCATGGACCAGCGTGACAATGTCACGCTTTGCCGCGTTTGAGCGTGAGCATGTCACGCTTTCTGTTTGTGTCACTGTCACGTATTGGTTACTCAACTTTTTTGTCCTAATTTCTTACCATTGTCGCTTCGGTTTAGGGTTAGATTTACATAAAATGACACCCTTACCTAAACAAACTCTAACCCCAACGTCAGGTGACAATTGGTTAAAGTTTAGAAAATATAAAAGAATAAGTATTGTATCTTTTTTTTTTATAAACCAATACTTAAAGTGACAAATACTTAAAGTGACATATAACACAAGCACCAAATCTAACCCTAAACCGAAGCGACAATGGTTTGAAAATAGGACAAAAAAGTTGAGTAACCAATACGTGACAGTGACACAAACAGAAAAGCGTGACATGCTCACGCTCAAACGCGGCAAAGCGTGACATTGTCACGCTGGTCCATGCGTGAAATAGTCACGCATTTTCGTGATATAGGGTTGAAAGGGATGGACATGGTCAGAAACAATGCTCAGGTAGGCTGTGGCATTTAAACGATGCCAAATTGGCACTAAAGGGCCTAAAGTGTGCAGAGAAAATACCCCCCACACCATTACAACACCACCACCAGCCTGCACAGTGGTAATAAGGCATGATGGATCCATGTTCTCATTCTGTTTACACCAAATTCTGACTCTACCATCTGAATGTCTCAACAGAAATCGAGACTCATCAGACCAGGCAACATTTTTTCCGGTAATCAACTGTCCAATTTTGGTGAGCTCGTGCAAATTGTAGCCTCTTTTTCTATTTGCTGGAGATAAGTGGTACCCAGTGGGGTCTTCTGCTGTTGTAGCCCATCCGCCTCAAGGTTGTGCGTGTTGTGGCTTCACAAATGCTTTGCTGCATACCTTGGTTGTAACGAGTGATTATTTCAGTCAAGGTTGCTCTTCTATCAGCTCGAATCAGTCGGCCCATTCTCCTCTGACCTCTAGCATTTTAGGGGCAACAAATACATTTTACAACCAATATGGCAAAAAATATGTTTCCTGGCCAAAATATACAGTAAAAGTTTGAATATGATGTATAAAGCAAGTATGAAATGTATGTATAAAATATATTTAGTATATTTTTTGTATATAAAGTATATTTTTTGCAGTTAAAAATATTTTTAATCTAATAATATACAAAAAAATGTCAAAAAATATATTTGTGAAAAAAATATATTTCCAATACATATGGAAAATATATGTAAAATTATATTTAAAAAAAAATTCCGTATGGGACACATTGGTTTCATTTATTTATAAGTATTAAACTGTAGCGGTCAAGATGACTTGTGATGCCCAGATTTGGCTGTGTTATTAGTTTCAGGCAGTGGTGGCCGATGACTTCTTTTTTCGAGGGTGCTCGATGCGAAGTTCGTCACAACATGTATGTAGCTTGTCATGTGTGTGGTTCGTAATTTCAAAATATGTGTTTTGCGCATCGAGAGATCCTATGTGCATCACGTGTCTTGTCAAAATAAGTGCCTGGTGCAGACGCATCTAAAGGGTTTATGATAAAAGAGACTCTCGCGTTTGCCAGATCCTTGCATAATCTCATGCGTAATCAGAGTTTACTGTTAAGGGAGTCTCTTGCGTGTATTTTGTGAAAGCGGGTGTCTCTTTTATCATAAACGGTTTTGACGCGTGTGCAGCAGGCACTTATTTTGACAAAACACATGATGCACATAGGATCTCTCGATGCGCAAAACACATATTTTGAATTTGCGCCCCTCAGATGACCAGAGCCGCCACTGGTTTCAGGTGTTTGTTATCTAGGATTAACAAACCATGGATTGTCGCCACTGACCAATCAAAATCAAGCATTCTAGAGTGCTGTGTAATATTTTGTAATACAATGTAAAACATATCTTCTTAACAGTCGATTTTTTATGAAGTCATCATGCTTATATGCACAAAAATCGCACAAAAGTGTCCAGTAATTAATCAGGGTCAGCAGTTTGTTCGTAATTACTTGTCGGTACACAAAAGTGTGAAGTTACTGAACACTGCCCACTTGACTTATTTAGCGATCTTAACAGAATCACATACTCCACGTTAAGACATTCTCTACACAGTACCGACTGGAAAACAAACATTCACAATTAGTGACATATTGTGCGGTCACTATCACATGGCACATATCTAAAGTTCCCAACTCCGCTGGAGTCTCTCCATCCATCTGTATGGCAGAAAATGAGCGACTGATTGCATTAGTTTCCCTTTCTCCTCTCAAAGGTCTCTGCAGATGTTCGAAAGAAAGGGAGGGTGCGACACTTCACCGATGTGCAGAGATCTGGCTCAGGGGGGTTAGACAACCATCTGTAGAAGATAAACTCTATCTTTCTCTCTCTGTCTCTCATCCGTTTGCACAGAAATGAATCCTCGTTTCCTGACCTTTGAAAAGAATCGGTCACCCTTCATTTGACACAGTATAATACCTACAGTAAGAAAGTTCTGAGTAATACTAATGACCAACAGGGTTAAATAAGGTTACTGTGATATTTTCGTATAGCATGATGCTGACTACAAAACCACAATTTCATCTGGTCCACCTATGTGTATAAATGAACAGGAAATACCTTTAAAGTAACACACTTAAAATAAACACTTAGCAGGAAAGCTGACTTAGCTCCATGCTTTATAAAGCTCATACATTACACTATAATGTTTTTGTATTAACCTAAAAAAATCCACTTTAAAACCTCAATAGTCAACACAAAACAGGCTGTTGGGGATCCCCTATCAATGTGATGTCACACTGATTACGCCCCACCCATGACCGCTCACAGACTCCGCCTTATGAGCGCGTAGTTCAACCTTCTGCCAGAGACGCATGTTTTAATGTAGTCCAAAGCACATGTGTAAACACTCTACCCATACTTTGCATACGGGGAGGGGATCAAAAACGTTCTTTGAAGATTTAAAGAGACACACACAAAAAAGCACATTTTTCATTGCAGCCACAAATGGCACCTGCGTTAGTGGTCCTTTAAGCAGTGCCATCCTTAAATTGTCTTTTAAATTGTCTTGCTTGGATTATTTTTTAGGTGGATGTGCAAATGGTTTGCCAACCAACAAAAATTTATTCTGCAGCGCTGAATGAATAATACCTTCATTTATGCAGCTTATTGAGGTAATGTGTGCTATACTCTTCAATGTGATTTGACTCCAGGATCACTGGGAACCATGTTTTATTCTCAATAGAAGAGAGAAATGGAAAACTGGAAAAGGGAACTGGAAAACATAGGAGATGGAGCAGACTAATTACTAAAGGTTTTGAGCAGGGAGACATATTGTTTTTTTTGTGTGTGTGTGTGTGTGTGTGCGTGTGTCATTTATGTGTTATTTATGTCACACGTTTGTTTGCTTTCTGCCTCTTCGAAATGCAAGTAGAACATGAATATGATAAAAAATCACAGTAATCTGTAACCATGATACACTGAAAAAAAATGTGTTTTTGGATCAAAGTAAAAACATAGCGTCAACTTGTTACTTTATTATTAGGGGAGAGCAGGGCACAACTGAACGCTTTTTGGTTTTGGATCAATCAATACAAAAATATTTGAGTTTGATTAATTATATTTTTACACAAGCAAAACACACATCTCTGCTCCAAATTTGAAGTTTGTTTCTAGCACTTACCATTCTTGGACAATTACACCAAACGTGACAGAAGTGCACATGTTACAACTTACCCCATAGGTGGGGTTAATTGTAACAGGCAGGGGGTTAGTTGTAACATTTGCTAAAAATTTTGTTTGCAGGCAAATATTTCAATACTATTTTGAAGTATATACTTGAAGTGGATATTGTTTATATATCTGTCTATAATAGACAGGTATACACACTGTATTCATCCATCCAGCCCTTTCCTAACAATAGTTCAATTATTAATGGATACAAATGATCTAAATATGTGAGAAAAAGCCGCACAATTATGACAAAACATTTTTTATATGTGACACAGTCTGTAATAATCATACAGTTTCAAAATCAAATTCTGAGATAATGAGCATCAAAGTCTGATTTTAGCCATTCATTTCATTATGATTTCAATCTTTGACGTGACCTTATTCAATCAATGTTAAAGATATGAACAAAAATATATTTGACATTATGATTTTGATAAGACAGGCACATTTATTTTGTTGGCAGCCAGCAATCATTCGTGTGTAGCCTATTTAACACAACGTCAAGAATTACGCTAACGTTAGCGCTTTTCATATTGTAAGTGCTGAAGGGTTAGTTGTAACACAGCGTTACAATTAACCCCACTGGGTCAAAATATTTTCAAGCCCACCAAAAAAGTTGCTAAGAGCTGCAGACATATTTCAAAATGATGCTTTGTTTTCGTCAACAAGACATTGATTAAGATGAAATTGGTTTTGGTATCTTACACACCCAACTCAGAAACAAACAAACAAACAAAAAAAACATATGATGAAAACATTTACTTACATGCCACCAAAACACTTGTTCATAAATAACTCTGAGGAAAAACATGACACCTTTTCATAAATTTCGTCTTTTGGTAGCATGAAAACAATTCCAGAAAAACGAATCGCTCAACCTTGAGCGACAATGTAAATGGTCCGTGTTACAATTAAATGCGCGTTCGTTTTTGCCCCGCGCATCCCACTTTAAAATGTTCACTTTAATTATTTTCAAAATTATTAAAAAAATAAATGTACTGTAACAAGTTGATGTTATGTTTTTACTTTGCTCCAAAGACACATTGTTTTAGGCTATCTAACATAACGACTGTGGAACACTGTAGTCCAGCATCCAGCTTTGGGCTGAATGGGTCACACGGCTGTGTCACATGACTTGTCATCGTTCTTGAAATGCTTTTTTTACAGTCCAAACTTTAACATGGAACAATGTTTTGAGATTTATCCACTTTGGGGTTTTCAAAAACCATCATTTGTGTTGACAAAATATCCACCCAAGTGTGGACAAAAAAAGTAAAAACAGAGAGGACAAGATACGCATCACAACAGCCAACAGCTTACTTTGTGATACTGCTATAATGTCTTCTGCTATTAATCAGTACTACAGTAGATCATCCCTCTCTCTTTCTCTGAACCTGGGGCACTGTCTTTTGTTTCAGTCTTTCCATCTCCGAGTACTTTAGTAGGATGAACAATTGCATTCCTCCTGCAGGGAGGTGGGCCAGTTCTTGCTTGCTCTGCGATCATGCACAAAACTTGGAATGCCCCCAATCTCCTGTTTCTATTGAAAGGTGCATAGAGGGTTTTCACGACGCGTCATCAGAGCGGTAGTCGCCATGTTGGAGGCACTTCGCATTACAACAGAGCACAGGCACTGATGTATATCCTGAACGTCGTCAAGGAAAATGGCTAATTATTGCCGTGTTTGAGATTGTACCAATAGGACAGTTTGAGAAAAACATTTGGAATATTATCGACTTCTAAAAGTTATTAAAAACCAGGGAAAGGGATGCAAAAAAATAATAAGAGGAGGCGCTTGTGGTTGGCAAAGCTCAAGAAAAAGAGTAGTATTGTATTAGAAATATGATTGAAGTACATAAAGTATAAAACAATTATGCTTCTACTTGTTGTGCTTTATTTAAAGAGTATTTAATATGTACTTTTAATGTTTGCACAAAATGTACTTAAACACAACTAAAATTTGCGCTGCAATGCCTTAGTGCCAGTGTGCATTATGTTCCGGGTCAATTTGACCCGTTTTGATTTTTAAGCTGTCGGATAAACCAGTTAACCTGTGATTTTATTCTTGAAATTTTCTGACTTTTTCTCATTTATGGCCATGAACATGCATGCAAAGTTTAGACATGCTGATATTTTTTGAAGTGTACCAAAATAATTTTGTAACGATTTTGAGGTTCGCGGGTCAATTTGACCCATATTTGTTTGTTCCAAGGCAACTGTATAGACACAAATTAAATACATTTATTGCGTATATTTTGGTGTTTTACTACCCTGGAAAGGGAAAAGTGAGATTTTACTCACTATTTTCAGTACTGATAAAGACTTCCTCAGACACAGAAAAGTAAATGTGAACTATCATTTCTATTTTCAATGTATATGAAATACAATGTAAAGCAGATGAATTCAGACCCACAGTAAATCCAGAGGTGAATACAGGTGATGCCAGCTGTGCCCCACAAAACATGACACCAAAATAAGCATCATTTGTGTAAAATGCAAGAAGTCAGAAAACACATGCTTGATGTGTGCACATCATGTAAACAGTGATTTCTTGAATTTGTACAATGAGCCTCAAGAACAAAAGATGAGCCTGTTTAGAAAAATAAAAACTTAATTTCATTTCACAGCAATATTAAATTGTTCATTTAGGATGTCTTAAACATAGGTATGTTAAAAAAAAACATGTTGAATTAAAATTTAAAATGTTAAATGTTGCAACAGTTTTTGTGCAACATTTGTTAAAACAAACATGTTAAAAATTGTGGTTAAATGCATTTTTTTAAATCTTACTTTTTAATTTTAAGTGTTTATAATGTGTGACAAAGACTGATACTAAAATGGTTCTGTTCATACCTAATCCCTTCTTGTTTTTCATAATGTGATATTTAAGGAATTGCATTGAATCCAATGCGGGTCAATTTGACCCGCTCCATCAAAATCGTCACAAAAATCGAACACAATACAAGGGTTAGTTGCTCATTTTCTATTGTAATGAAAATAATATTTTTAATAGTAAATGGTAAAAACAATGCTTTTATTGTTTTACTGTGTCCTTATTTTACTGTAAAGAACTTTGGTAGGACACTGGCTATTTTAAATTTGCTATATAAATAAAGCTGACATATTTATATAAATAAATAAATATGATATATTTATCACATATGGGCTCGGCATGAAAAACAGGTAGTTGACTAACTTATATCGGGATATGCAACTGAAGAAAGAATCGCCGGGTTGTCACGGATCCAAGAAGAGGGAGCTAACTCGTATCTGCACCGCCTATAAATTGTAATTTCTCGAAATATCGTGCCTTTTCTTGTGCCCCAAGTCCTTCCCTATATGCCTTTGTATCTTGGACGCATTTTCTGTTGTTTAGACATGTCTACATTCACTTAAAGTTTCCAAAGCGCACAATAATCCATTGTACTCCGTTCAGTTCTTTACACCGAGTGCCTCCACTATGACCGCGCATCCGGGTTACCGCCCAGATCGTGACGTCGGTGAAAACCCTCTATAGCTATGAAGACCCCCCCTCCAAAAAAGAAGAAAAAAACAGGTTTACCATGCACCCAAAAAGATTTCAGGTATTTTAAGGTTTTATTTGTCTCACACAGACACAATTACTGTACAATACATGTACAAAAAGTGGTGAAAGGAAATCTGGTCATCTCTATAGGGGGTGTGTAATATACAGTAACTAAAATATAAGTAAAATGTATTATTTAAAGTTAAAGAAAGATATAATTTAAGTAAGTAAGATAAATAATTTAAAACTAATTATTAAACTAAATAATCACAGCAAATAATGTAAGACGAGATAAATGTCACAATGAGTACAAATGAGTACAGAAAACTATATTTTTATATCTAAAAAAAGAGAAAACGATCAGGTCCTGCCAGTGCAAGCTCACCACCACTATCCAAGAGTGCTGGATGATTGCCAGGTCATTTCTGTGAGGTTGCTTAAGTGTTTTAGTGCTTGTTTATGTATTGCAGGATGACTGCTTACAGGCCTAAGTCAAAAGTCTCCAAGACTGTATGATATTTTGCTAATGTTTATCTGCCAAATATTGCAGATCAAGTAATAGTACACCTCTTCTTAATTTTAGACACTTTGAGGTTTCGTTCATATGTGTGGGTCACACAAAACAAGCTATGTAGGCTACTCGATGTTTTGTGTGCAACCCCTTCCCCCTGCCTGCACTAGCTTTTCCTCATTTTAAAAGAAATAAGTGTACGAGTGAAATCTTGTTATGGTCTAAGGGAACATTACAGACACTTGCCTATTCATCTGTAGGCACATAGCGAAGATCACTCAAGACGTTTTACAGCGTACTGAATATGCATGAGAAGGTCGAACGATGCCAAATCGCTTGCCTGTTCCTGTTCTTTCCTTCATGCACATTTCTAATGATTCTTCTGAAGGTCTTACTTGGCTTACAAGAGTATCCAGAGAACCGTGCATGACTGATGCAAGCTCTGTCAGCTACTCGATCTTCAAGCAATCGGAAGATCGCCGATGTTCTCTGAGGTGTCATCAGCAGCTTTCTAACTCTAAAGAGGGTGATTTACAGCGACAAAGTGACCTGCAGTCATTCATTTTCAATGAGAGCTTCCAGAGACTCAGCAACAGTAAACATGGGTGATGCAACCAAGTTAAATTTTATGCAAAAAGCTAAAAATGTTGGAAGATTAGATGACTTAGATGTGTGTAACCAAGGCTGCATCCAAAATGCATCCACTTACTTCCCTACTGTATTGATGCAAAGCAGTAGTATGTCTGAATCCTTAGTATTCAAAAACAATAGGCAAGAGACACCCAGGCAGTCTATTGCTTCTGGCAAAATCGTTCAGTATAATTTAGATGGACACTATTCTGTCCAATTATGCATTGCCAAATTTAAAAAGTAAACAGAAAAGCAGCCAAGTTATACAAGATACCAAGAAAGGTTTTTTTATGGTTAAATAATACTTTTTTAGCAACACTTAATTGTTGTGGCTGTTGTTTGCGCATCATGGGTCAATGCACATACAGGTCACATGACAAAAACACATGCAAGGAATGCATGTATACTGTAAGTACAGATAAAATATGCACTTTATCTAATGCAATAATTATTGTCACAATACGCAGCAGGTGTGTGCCCTCCAGAATTCATTGCCAATGCTTTAAAGTTTAATTTTGTAAAAAAAAATATCAATGACCATTTAGCTCTTATTTCTCAAGCAATAAGAAGATCAGGAAACTCTTTTGAGGTGACGCAGACGAATATGCATTTCCAAGCACGTTCCACTAAAGAACTTTTCCTTATTACCCCCTCCCCGTGTTTCTTCCCATCTGTCAAACTCTGACTCCCAAGGGCAAAACAGGGCACAAATCAATGCCCTCCTTTATGTTGCATATGGAATAGGAAAACTCAAAGGCATTTTTAACAAGTTGCTCCTTAAGCAATGCAAGCACCAGTACAGAGAATCTCTATAAATGCTCGCTATTTTCATCCGCATTTGATCCTAACATAGAAATGGGAATGCTAGCATAAGAGGAATGCTGTTTTTAGTGTTTCACAACATATCATTTTGGTTACAGTTAAGTAATGCGGCACTATGTAAATGTTTTAGTAACCTTGCCTAAAATTAAAACAGCAATGTATTCAGTGACGGAAATGGCTGAGATTCACTGTCGTCGGACTTTGGAGCTAGAGACATATTTTGTAAGGAATAATTGATGATAGGCCATTGAATTATGAGCAAATATTGCTGTTACACCATGGGTGTGCATTACTTTCAAATAATTCAAAGGACCGGAGTCAATTATTTAGCTTTTACCAAGGTTACCACAAACATTGCTCTGGTGCCTATTATAAGGACATTTAACAGGTCAGGTGTGCGGTTTACAGAAAAATAATCAACACCTATGAAACATTTCAGAATAAAGCATTCAACAGACCCATGATATAAATATTTTTAAACAATAGATGCAGAAAATTGTACTGTATGATACTTAAATAGCATTTGGAGACTATATCATGTGCATAAAAATAAGAAATCCTCTACATTTTGAGGTGGACCTCTATCCCCAAATAAAATATACTTCCTGGACTCCGTCCCTATGTGTTCTCCCCCATTTCCAGCAATAAATGAATTTGAAATAAAACTGCAACCTATGCGAGACGTCATATTGGCTACATTACAATGTTTGTGGAAACGGTCTATATTGAAAAACACTGTGCTAACAACATGCTATTTGAAGCTACTGTCAATTTTTTTCGAGGTATTTGTGATTTTTAATATTGATTACATTTCCAGTTGGGTGATTCTCAAGAAATCCATATTTAGAATGTGTCCAGCATCAGTATTTGTAAAAAGCCCTTGAAGCCAATGTTTTTTTTTTTTTTGCATATATAAGATTAAGGTCTGAACTAACTATAATCATTATTTTTAAAGGATTTAAAAAATATTTCCTATAGAATTATTTTAATTTTTTAGGTCATCATTATCAAAAATTATCATTACCGCAACATGATCTTACATTAAATATATGCATTTACAAACTCATGTTTCGGTAATGAGAACTTAAAAGTTGTCTACTATGACAAACAAAATTTCAACTTTTATCTGGAGAGAAAAAAAAAGAACTGCTTACCTGGTAGCCATCTTGAGTGTCACAGTCAATTATGTCCCTTACAACAATTTTATTTTTAAATGTTAGATCCTTGAGGGCTTAAACAATGATTGAAAATTGTTGCGGAGGATGAGAAAATTGGTCTTGGACACATTTATATTCCTTATTATTGTCTCTACAGTTACCAATGATCACCAAATACCACATGTTTCTTTACTGTAAATGTTTATCGTATAACATGCACTGAAGCTTTTTATTTTTTAGATTTTTTAATTATAAATATTTCCATGTCAAAGAACCCAAATCTAGTCATGGACACGTTGCGGTAATGAAAATTTTCCCCTTAAATGTGAAAAAACAACAAAATTGGTTTGTATGTCATTTGAAATCATGTGCAAAATAGTACATAAAGAGATGTTTGTACCAGTATGCTTCTTATTTTGTTACTCTTACTTTGCATTTACTTTTTGATCAAAATGTTTCATGACACCTCATAAGTCTAATTTCGCGAGAATCACCCAGTTGTGTTTTGAATAAGTGCATGATATAAAAAATCTCAACACACAAAAACATTTTGATGTTGACATACACTATATTACCAAAAGTTTTGGGACACCCCTCCAAATCATTGAATTCAGGTGCGTGGCCTTTTAGTTCCAGTGAAAGGAACTCTTAATGCTTCATCATACCAAGACATGTTAGAAAATTTCATGTTTCCAACTTTGTGGGAACAGTTTGGCGATGGCCCCTTCCTGTTCCAACATGACTGTGCACCAGTGCACAAAGCAAGGTCCATTAAGACATGAATGAGCGAGTTGATTGGCCAGCACAGAGTCCTGACCTCAACCCAATAGATCATGTTTGGGATGGTCAAAAATTCCCATAAACACACTCCTAAACCAAGAAGAGTTGAAGAGTTGAAGCTGTTATATCTGCAAAGGGTGGGCCAAAACCCTATGGATTAAGAATGGGAGGTTCATGTGCATATAAAGGCAGGTGTCCCATAACTTTTGACAATGTAGTGTATGTAGCACCTGGCTGGGTGTTGTAATGAGATTCCTGATTAAGTTACGTGCAGGTACTGTATAAAAAACAACAACATCTGTCTTATAACGTACACAGAATACAAATATTATCACAACCTTTTAATACTAAAATTTTACCTTTCTTTTAAATGCATATTTGTAGAGGTGCATTGGAAGATATGAGTTAGGCATCGGAGCGACTCTGATACAGAGTCCTGAAACTAAATTGTATTTCCGAGTGTCACTCTGGAGCTTTTGAACATATGTCGGGGCGTATCTCATCTTCAAAAGCCAACGATAACAAACAGCGCAGTGTTTCCAAATCAGTCTCAAAAGTTGATGTCTTCATACCCATCGCTCGCACCTGAGACGAAAAGCAAGATTAAAGTGAACAGATGTAGCAGAATTCTCGCGCTTAACAAGACACGCGACAGCGAAGACAACCAGAGCCGTGTCGCATCTGCGTCTGCCCGAAGCCACCTCAGACAACTTGATTGAAACTCTATTTGATCTCTCAAAGGCATTGGATCTAATATGACAATTATACACTTGAACCGCATGCTAGCTGAGAGCTCTCCATGATAATGAAACTCAATAGGAGTTAATTACATCCTTCTGTGGCCACAAGCCTGGTTATGGAGTGTTGCGTGGTTTCATGCCACTTTAGAATGTGATTATTGCCAGGGCCGTTGAGGAGATATTAACAAAAGGTTATTACAAAGGGATGTCCAGGGGACCACTCGCCTTGTGTCTTTTTTCACTTCGGTCCACCGTGGTGATATTGTTCTAAAGACATTAAAATCTCATTACAAACGTTAAATCAATGTATACAGGGAGCAGAAGTGAACAGCTGGTTGCTCTCTGGCCCTTCAGGGTGGGACCATATGGACCATGGAGGAAGGGCATATCTTATCCATCGATGCCCGTGGTCCTAATGTCTCAGCTGTGATCAGCTGTCGAAGAAATGACCAACAGTACTGTAACCTCAGTCTTTGCCTTGAGCTTTATTCAAGAATAGCTAAGCTGAAAATCAAGGTCACCATCAGATGGGTCCATGGCGCTACTGTTTGTGTCTGTTTGTTTATTAACAGTCAAAATATTATTTGAATAAAAATGGCAGTACAATAGTTGCATTTCCATTTCAGATTTGTGCAAACTTGTGCGATAATGGCATTTAAAAACTTGTAAAATTATTCCTTTTCCACTAACTGATGATATGCAACTAAAATGTAGTTTTTCCTCGCGTGATAGGTTAACTAATATCACATCGACCGCATTAGCCATTATTTTGAACCGAAGGCGATGGTATTATACGTACATTAATGCCAATGTAGAAGCACCAATGTTTAGGTGTTTCTTGGAGGTAATAGTATATTGTTTTAAATCAAGAGAGATGTAGCAGTGTTGTCCAAACATTATTGAAACGTGTGAGGTGTTTCTGGGAGGTTTTAGTAGATAACTGATCATCGTCAAATGATTACCAATTTTTCATAGTTTGGTAGGTCCTGGAACTTATAGTCAGGTGCGACTTATACGTCAAAATTATTTCATATGAACAAAAAAAAAAAAAACATTACCGTCTACAGCCGCGAGAGTCCGCTCTATGCTGCTCATGTATTTATGTAATACAATGGATTCAGTGATGCGGAATGACTTTGGGACCTTTTTGAACTTGATTTGGCTTGTCGTATTAATTTAGGCTATTCAGCGTCTCAGGTATGTTCTGTATGCTATTGTGTATTGTGTAAATAACTGATAATGTTACGTTAACATACGGAAACCTATTTAGACTGCTGTTCTGTGCTACTGTTTAGTTGAATAACTTGCCTTTCCAGATTAAATGTATGTTCTTTGGCTTGGATTTTGTGTAATCATTTTCTAAATCAGTCCCTCCAGAAAAACGCGATTATGCGATCGCATGATTTAACGCATAATCAGCCAAAGTCCGCATATTTATGTGGGGGCCGTATAAATTTCAAATACGCCACACTTTCGCAGCATAAATTGCAGATTTCTGTGTGCAAAATATGCGCGGGGCTTGCATGATTTCATACCGCGTTTTCGTAGCAAAAATCACATATATCTAAGCAGAAAGTTGAAAAATGTTGCATTTACTTCACACAAGCACCATGGGAACGTTATTAAAGGTGGAAAAGAGGATGTTTGTTTAATACATTATTGCAATATTTCTTGAAACTGTCTTTACTAAATGATAAAAGACTATTTATTAGCTGCACTGAAAGTAATATTATTAATATACGTCATCTGTGCACAAAATAGGGCCTTAAAAACATCAGCCAATTGCTCATGCGGTCATCGCATAAGCGATTGGCCCTCTGGCCTGTCAATCACTGCCATTACGATCCTTGTGAGAGACGTGCTTGCTCCAGTAACTAAACACAGGCGACGCATGCGCATAGCGCATGAAACTCCGTCTTAAGTTTAGTTTTGTTTTCATCGTCGATCCTGCTTTCCTCCTCGAATTCGCACCAAGTTAGAGAAGAAACTCGAAGGAGGACGCAAAAGAAAGACTTTTTAAGCCGCTGGGAATAGGAGAAAATTGTCAGAAGAACGTAATGTAAACAGAGTCGTTATTGGAGAAACATTTCAACGCTGGAGAGCAATGAAGGAACAGAGAGGTGTCAAGACAGACGCGCAGTTCGCAAAATTCTTACCGACAGGTAACAGTGATTATTCTTTCTTTGTGGGAATAATTATTGTTGTACTGTTATTCAAGTATATTGACGTTGTTCTTGTACTGTAGTTGTAAGGCAGTGACCAGTCTGCTACATGCTAGTTGAAATGGGAGTAGCGTAGACTGATCTAACGTTTTAACGTCTTATTTGTTAATTATCATAATTTCACATAATGAATCCACTGACGCGGGTCATGCAACACAGCATATGCCGGTGTTAAACAAACACTCGTGTTCAAATATTCATGCACGAGTTTTGGAAGACGTTCCCTAGAAATGAGCTGTGAAGGAGGGAGGCTGTTCTTACGCATGCGCTCATTTAAAAAACTCAGTAACCGTTTTTGGATTCTCAGTCGACGAAAAACATCCTCTTTTGCGCCTTTAAGCGACGTAATTACGTGACGTGAACATCACTGAAAAGCTACAAAAGCTGCAAACAGTTTATCCAAGTTCCTGCCGTTTTTGCAAGTTCCCGCAATTTTTGCATGTTCCCGCAATGTCATTGCATAAAATTGCATAAATATCCTGCATATTCCATCGCATTTTTTAAGAAAACATGCCGCAAGATCAAGGATTTTTGCCCACAATTTTTGGTCACAAAAAAAACTTGTTTTCTGGAAGGACTGCTAAATAAACGTGACGTATGTTCCAGTGGGGCTTATATATGTTTTTTCCTTTTCAAAACACATTTTTGACTGATGCGATTATACCCCCGAGTGACTTATCGTCCGGAAAATACGGTATGTGACTGACGTACATCAAGTAACCTGAAAATGCGAATAAACTGTTTCCATTGCAATTTTGCAAGATACACCCCTTTCCAAATTGCCTGAAAAGTCACCTTATGCGAGCATACAAAGTTTTTGCGAAATTGACTTGTTTTCATTGGCCGTAATTTAAATTCGCAATGTCAGTTTGCGCAATTTGAAGGGTAGTGGAAACGCAACTACTGAAATCCATACAGAAAACCCAATAAATAAAGTTTTCCTATGTATTGTGGAGGTAAGTACATACTTATCAACCACAACACAATATGTACTGTATACGTTTAGTTTAAATATATTTGAACATACTTCATCTGCCATGTTTACATTGTCATGTTTGCATTGTCCCATATGTTGTTAAACAAGTACAAATAACCCTGAGCCACACATTGCCATGGTTCCTGTATCACTTACAAATTCAAAGAGCCATTGTGTGCTTTAGACTCTCAGAGAATAGTAGGGCGATATTTTTGGAACGTAGTACGTACGTTTCACACTAGATTTCATTTCGGACATTGTTGTTATTCATTGCCTACCCTCAATATATCTCTGCTACAGTACACAAGAATGTGGTATGTTCACACAAAATTGCAAGGCTTGATGCATCACAATGCACGGTAAAACCACATTGTCTTTAATCTCAAAATAATAATAATGATGATAATAATAATAATAGTAAAAAAACTTTTAATGTTCCATTTAGTCCCATTCCACAACAATAACAGCATTTAACTCAGTTAATTATTTTAAAATACAGAAGCTGCAGGATTTAATTTGATTTTTATGTGCAATGCTGGGCTCCTGGGGTAAGAGATGTGCTGTTCGGTCTCCATTTGAGGCAAAAGTAATCAAATGATTCGTAATGCTTTCTCTCTGCTCCATGGAAAAAGGGATACGCAGCATCTTAAGAGATAAGAAATCAGTTTCTGCTCTCGTTTGATTTGATCAGATCTAGTGAGAGTAATGCTTTAAGGTACTCGCCTGCTAGTGCACCAGACACACTCAAGACAAATGATAAAGCTGACCTCTTATGCAAATGCAGAAACAATAGTCCCCGCACGAGGAATTAAAGTCACATCAGTGCTTTCTTCTGATTTCTTTTCATGTCAGTTTGCTTTGTGGCGAGGCACTGTGGGGGTTTTATATACAGTATATACATAAGCAGACAAAATTCATACAACCATCATTTCATTAGTGGTGTTTGGTCAAGGGTTTTGGATTTAATCAAATGCTTTACCATACGTATTAAAGTATTACATTTAATGCATAACTCATCTACACCATCTGTGTAATGAACATCTCCTTGATACATGTGGTCTGATGGGGGAGATGCACTATTATATGCACTTAAAAGCCTGGTTTCACAAACTAAAATGTGTGTTCCCTTATGAAAATGAACCATGTTTTTACTACAGTTAAAAAAACATGATCAATGTAGTAAAACCATGGTAACTACAAAATGATTAGTGTTTTAAAACCATGGTTTTGCTAATAGTAATCAATGCACCAAAAAAGCATAGTTACTACACTTTTACCATAAAAAAACGGGCTAATATTAAGGGTTTGACTTGCACTGGCATATTTTAAGAAATATCTGTACCAATACTGTCTGTCTCAAGATTCACACCAGTACTGTTTTAATTTCCAATGCACATTTATAAAAACTACTGTACTTAAATGGCATAATTTAACTAAAACTCACTCCTGAATTCATCTAAGTCACGGGTCTCCAACCCTGCTCCTGGTTAGCTACCGTCCTGCAGATTTTAGCGCCAACCGCAATCAAACACAGCTGAAGCAGCTAATCAAGGTGTTCAGGGATGCTTGATAATTACAGGCAGGTGTGTTGGAGCTGGGTTGGAACTGAAGTGTGCAGGATGGTAGCTCACCAGAAGCAGAGTTGGAGACATCTGATCCAAGCCCGGTCTGTGAAACCAAGTTGGACAATAAAACAGGGGGAAAAAATCGTATAGACTTAATTAAGAAGGAGCCAGAATGATATCATAAAATTATATTAATGCATCACTTTTCTTTTTACTTGGGCCAATAAGCTCCTTGGATACCATAGCAGCCTTAGGCCCAATCCCATTTCTACCCCTTACCCCTAAACTTTCCCTTACCCCTCCTATTTAGCCCAATTCACAAGAAAGGGCCTTCAAACAAAACCTTCAAACAAAGCCTTCAAACAAAAAGTCTTGTGTTCATGTTTACAATCATGTAAAATAAAGATACGGTTGCGAAAAATAGCTAGTTTGCTAACATATTGCATTAAATGTAATAAAGTAGCTGTAAGTGGACTGGCCTTCTGAAGCACCGGAAGTTTTCCCCGGAGAACCAGCTCCAGAACGTGGTCGGATCCCGGTTTCCGGTTCCCCTCGCTTCAAGCTCCCTGCTGAAAAAAACAGCAGACCAGCAAGGCCAGCATATGTTGTGTTTTGGTGCTGGTTTGCTAGAGAACACCAGCTAAACCAGCATCAGCACCAGAATTAGCACCAGCTAAACCAGCACCAAACCAGCATTAGCACCAGCATCCCATGCTGGTCATACCAGCATATGTTGTGTTTTGGTGCTGGTATGCTGGTGACCACCAGCTAAACCAGCATAGACCAGCATAATTCCCATGCTGGTCCATGCTGGTTTGTTGCTGGTTTTTTCAGCAGGGCTATGCTTATGACTTAGCAACGAAAGACGCTCTAAAAAGTCCACAAGCTTTGAAGAGGAGGAAAGTGGCGCGGTCACGTTTTCCATGTGGTTTTAGACGCGACGGCAAGTAAATGTGAAGCAACTGTGCATATGTGCTTGGCCATTTTGGTGGGTGCTCGGCTGGTACCTATCTGCGTGTTTATTGTAGCACTTCTACTCGTGAAACAAGAAGTGAGAAACCTTTTAGAGGTTATAATGTTTCCAGCTGCACTGAAAACGCTTTCTGGAGGTGTACTGGTAGCCCACATTGATGATTTTTTGCAGCTTTGAGTGACCAGGAGAGAACGGCCGTTTCTCAATCCGAAGGCTGCAGCCTCCAGAGGTTGCATATGCAGGCTGCATGTCATTAAGCCTGGTTTATTTCAGTTAACTGAGTTACATTTGCAAGTCATTAGCATATTACAACAATGTATGATTAACAAAGAATAATAGTCAACTTTATAATTGTTAATGTTATGAAATAAGACAGTCTTGATGATGTATGCAGCTTGCAAATGTGACCTCTGGAGGCTACAGCCTTCGGATTGAAAAACGGCCAATATTTTGCCTCATTTTTGTTCCGCACCAAGCCAGCGGGTCATCACTGATATCAATTGCCTTCCCTTGCAAATAGCGCATTAACTCCAAGTCTGCTGGTTGTCTGCATTAACATGAACCTGAATACATCTCACTTGGCGAGATTGTACTTTATATTTTTCATAATTTGTGACGTGCACACCACCGCAGGGCGCACTTCTCCACCGTGGGTCGCACTCCACCAAAGCAGTGGAGCGGTGGTCATTACAACCGTCACAGCCCTAATTTAAGGTTGTATGGGTGGTTTCTAGATGGATGCTCATGTACCTATATGATACTTCTCTGATAAGCTGATAATCTGGTCTCTATACATGGCTTTGGTCACTTCGTCATTGCACATATTGGATATTATTGATCACTTAAGACTGATTTATACTTTTGCTTTGAATCTTGCATCAGTTTTTATCTATACTTCTGCGTACAGTAGTTGATCATATTGATTGTTCAATTACACATGCAGATTGCTAGTATGCAGTGTCTGTGGGCATGTTACTGGTGTAACCTACATTATTAGTTAGTACAAAAGCTAAAGAACAAGCAACACGTTGTTGGAGAAGGAGAAGCATCAGCAGTGATGGCGTTAAATGGTAAATGGACTGCATTTATATAGTGCTTTCACAGACCAAAGTGCTTTACAAGTTTTGCCTCACATTCACCCATTCACCGACGGTGGTGTCAGCCATGCAAGGCACCACCAGTTCGTCGGTAAGGTGTCTTGCTCAAGGACACCTCAACACTTGGTCAGGTGGAGCCAGGGAATGAACCACAAACCTTCAGATTTGTAGACAACCTACATGAACCTTGTTAAATAAACAGCGTCGTTTTTTGCAACTTGAGTTGTTGAATATCGCTCCTCAACTTTGTCCAGTTTGTTATACCATCACAAATGAAATGCGTATGAGGAAATGTTACACAAATTTTTATGACCTGAGGGAGGGGTTCTAGCAGACCAATCACAGAGCTTGGAGTTCGCATAGAATTGTCTGATGCAGAAGTATAAATGAGCCTTAAGGCTTGAAATTTAAAGGGATAGTTCGGCCAAAAATGATATTAAACGCATGATTTACTCACCCCCAAGCTGTCCGAGTTGCATATGTCCATCGTTTTTCAGACTAACACATTTTCGGATATTTTAGAAAATATTTTAGATCTTTCAGTTGATCAAATGTAATGTTACGGGGTCCACCCATAGTCCACAACCTTCAAGTCCAAAAAAAGTCCAAAAGAGTCCATCCTTCACAAATTAAATCCAAACGGCTCCAGGATGACAAACAAAGGTCTTCTGAGGGTAATCAGTGCGGTGTTGTTGTAGAAATATCCATATTTAAAACTTTATTAACGAAAATAAATACCTTCCGGTAGCGCCACCATCTTAGTCGCGTATGCATTCAGGATGAGAGCTTACGCAGCCTACGGAGGCTACTCTGCTGCTGCTCTGTGCCCCCGCCCTCCGAATTTGTCATACGTCACTAAGAAAAGTGCGTACACTACGCTAATACTCCCTCCTGATTACAGAGGAGTCTAAGATGGGGGCGCTACCGGAAGGTAGTTATTTTCGTTAATAAAGTTTTAAATACAGACTTTTCTACAACAACACCGCGCGGATTACCCTCAGAAGACCTTTGTTTATCATCCTGGAGCCGTTTGGATTTAATTTGTGAAGAATAGACGCACTTTTTTTGGACTTGAAGGTCGTGGACTATGGGTGGACCCCGTAACATTACATTTAATCAACTGAAAGATCTAAAATATTTTCTAAAATAACCGAAAATGTGTTTGTCTGAAAAACGATGGACATATGCAACTCGGACAGCTTGGGGGTGAGTAAATCATGGGTTTAATATCATTTTTGGCCAAACTATCCCTTTAAGGTACCAATCTTGTCCATACTACAAACTGGGCAGGAAAAGTTGCATTCCGAAGTTGAATACTTGTAGTACTAGGCCTAAGTATAAGCAATCGTATAGTGAGTTCCTCTTAATCAACAGTACAAATCCAAAACTGACACAAAGCCACAAGACAACTAGAAGACACAAGTGGCTAGTTTACCACACAAAACCTTTCATGCAGAGTCAATATGATCATTCTTGACCTGCGTGACTCCACATAATGGAGCCATCAAGCATTCGTAAACTCCCATGCCTGGGGCTTTAGAGTAAATGATTTGATTAGGGGTCTTAACGTGAAGGCCTTCTTCAGATAGCAACATGTTTTAACCACTGAGAAAGGCAACCCCCAGGTTACACGATGCATGGTTAAATCAAACCATTCCTAATAGGAGAAATAATGTGGTTCAACTTAGTATGGCTGTTTTTCTGTAGGCCTGAAACTTAATCCATCATGTCCATATGTTATAATAAAGCAACATTAATCACAAAGGTATGAATGTTTGATACAAGATATCGGATACTTGATAAAACCAAACACTACAGGTTCTCTGGATACCTAAAGAATGGTTATAAAACATTTAAGTTAAACAGCTCAGAGATAATGGATCATGTTGATCATGTTGACAGATATTTCAATCTTATTTTTTCACCAATGTGGAGGCGACAAAACTACCAGGAGCACTTTCAAGAGCTATTGCTTATTTGTTTGCTATGTAAATATCTTAACAGGCAACGTGTCGGACAGCCCAATAAATCAGTTAAGTGCGTGATCATTATCTATACCTTGTTTTCAGGCATTATGTAAGACAGCTATTTACTCAATGTGTTGTTTGCCAGCTAATGGAAAGACATTCATTGCGAAATTTCAAAACAAGACGTGGCATGAAAGCGCAGCTGAAGAATGGATTTCAAGCTCATTATTTACCTGTCCAGAAACAGATCTTTAATTTAGCTAGTTCAATATTAAAGACTTCCATGTTTGGCCGGCTGGTTGCGTGTCTGGACTGAGCTAATCCTTCAGAGCGTTTGCGTAGTTTCATTAGCGAGTGACGTCAGTGGTCTCAGCTATGAAGCTTTTAGCGTTCACCTTTCGTGGTCTGGGGTTAAGTGTTGACGTGAAGTGTTAGCGCTGACATGATGCATTTTAAGTTAAATCGGGATGCTGGTGATAGAACTGTCAAAGGGTCAAACCAGGGCCATGCATGTTCAAAAAGGAGGCCATAAGTTGTCGAACTGCGATAACAATGTGTAGAATGTTGTTCTTGAAGTATCTGTGAAAAATATAACATTGATATCTTTAATATTGACTGACATAAGATTGAAATCAATGATTTTAAATCAGACTTTGATGCTTCTAGTAGTTACATTATGAGACTAGATTTCACCGACAGTGTCACGTATATCTGGCCCTTGTTTGGTTTACCTTGAGACAGAACTTTCAGCGCACCTTCCATCTTTACAGAAGCCCTGCATTTGTGTATTTTGCGGTTGTCAAGAAACCGTCCTGCAAAGCTCTTCAGAAAAGTACGGGTTCACGTCAAGGACAGGGGTTGTTTCAAGGTCTGATACGATCGTTTAAATCCACTTAAACTCTGATGGCACAGCACACACGAACCAGCAAACTCCAAGCAGAACGTTGAGATAAATCTGAGCAGCGTTTCTTCATACATCTACACAAATCTCAAACAATCCGCCATCACAATTTACATTCCAGCAAAACCAGAGGCCTCTTGCTTGTTTTGTTTACTACGTCCTTCCCCGCGTCGCATTTCCATTGGCCTTAACATGTCGAATCCCCCACAAGAATCTCAGGAATGCTAGAAATGCACCCTAAACAACTGTTTTGCTCTTGGTGGAGCGTGCACGCATTCGACTGCAGGCGATTGTGCCGTACATGGGGAGGAACCACACATCTGTTCAACATAAGAGTTTGTTTAGAGTAACTCGCTCTCTCTCACACGCCCTTATTGGATGCAGCGCCTTATCTGCGATTGAACAGACTCACGGCATTCTGTATTTCATCGCAATACAGCGAGAAGTGCTTGCATTTTCAATATCTGTACATTTTAAGCTCAGGATTTCTGAATCTTGCTGAAATGGTGAAATCCTTCAGTGATTGCCCAGGTACCATGGCGCTTACGTATGATAATCTGCTTAAATTGTTTACAGTGGATGCCAGTGCTATTCATTCGACAAAATTGGGCAAAACAAGGCCTGATTATATGCCATCCAAGCTCTTTCAGTCTTTCCATTGTAAAACGTAGGCGACTTGGTAATTGGTATCAAATGTTTCATTCATTTTAACTCGAGAGATGAAAATGTGTAAAGGTTGTTTTGTAATGGAAAAAGAGGCTCAGCGTTTAGTTACTATTCAAAAGTTACGACCAAATGGACAGGCGAGCAAACGATACAGATTCACCCAGACTATATAATTGCAAAAAAGCCCATTTCAGCCCATTTGAGTTGTCCATTTGTTTTTAAAGGGATATTGATCAGTGCCGAGCATTAAGGAGATCCAAGAGAGATCTAAATGGTTCCACCACCACAACGTGCATTTCCTGTTTTTAAGAAATGTGGCTTTATTTATTGGACAGGGTTCAGTATTGAGAGCGAGCTGTCGGGTTTAGAAGCAATGACACTAATTAGATTCGTATAAAGATCTCTTGCTCTTACTGTTCCCTTTAAAGCACCAAAACAACAAACAGACACCATCATCACTTAAACCTTCTAATAGGCTTCATGCTAACTTTGAGATTAATGATGTTGGTTATCATATTCCTATTTGAATTCTTCACACAGCAGGTTGGTGTAGATTTATGCTTTGTGCTACTGTGAGGAAACAAGTCTTTTCGTCTTTAACCATATGGGAATGAATTTAAGCACTGTATAAGTGCATATTAAACATCCAAACAAAATATATATGGGTGATTCTTTATGCAACTTTTCTCTTCCCTAGGGCGTTTAAAAACATTTCGATTTAAATGAGAAATTATAAAGACTTTTTCAAAAAAAAAAAATGTATTCATGAAAAAAATAACGTATGCGTACAATAAATACTAAATCACTGTTATCCAATAGTGGAAGCATCAGGTTTTAAGGAAACAATTTTCTTAAAACATTTCTAATTGGTCATGATAGAAATGAGATGTGAGATGAGATCAAATCTCCTGTCAAGTTGACAGTTTGAAGAACTAAAATCAAATAAATTTTACGTCATCTAAAAGCATCCAGCTTTAAATATAAACAATTCATTTTCTGTTTATTTTAAGGTTTAATTCAGGAACGTGATTCGATGCTTTATCTACACTCTATCTACAAGGGGCAGTACCCTTAAAAGAGGTATAAAGGTACATATATGCATACCAATATGTACCTTTGAGGTACAAAGACAAACTCTTTACGTGCAAATGCTGGCGCTGTACTAGGTTATTTGCATAAGGCGATCTGATTGGCTGACGCCTGCATTGGCACTTTTAAGAGTTGAGAAATGTTCTGCCGCGAGTAACACCATTGACGCTGACAGATCCACAATTCAGTTCGGCAATGCATGACCAGTGTTGGGGTAACGCATTACAAGTAACGTGCATTACCTAATGAAAAGTAACTAATGCAAGTCACTTTATAGTTTAATTAATTTGATAAAAAAAAAAAACACTCTCAGAAAAAGTGCTCAAAAATGATCCCAGGCAGTCACTGGGGCAGTACCCTTAAAAAAGGTTAAAGGTACATATATCGTCGCTGTCCGATGAAAACCACGTATGTCCATTTTGCCGATTTTGAGATTTTTCGACGGATTGAATGTCATTTCCATATACAGTATGCTTCACATATCTAAATGGCCAATGAAAAGGTGTGAAATCGTATCATCTGATTCTCACGTATATCCATTTGGGGTCAAAGCTGTCAATCACGCCGCGTATCTCCCACCCTGTGGAAGCATCTTGCCGGTCTCGTGAAGTTTCATCGAAGCTCAGCACTGGATAGCTGAATAAACATAGCCTGATGAGACAATGACTTTCCTTCCTCAAGGTAAACGTTTCCCCCCTGACCCCAGACGTACGTCTAGAAGTGACAAAATTACGGTAGGACTGTGCGAACAAAGTATCTGTCTAGCATTACCATGTCAGTATATTGATTCATTGTCCCTTCATAGTTTGCAAGAATTTAATTTATTCATCTGTAAATATGAAACGCGACTTGGCCATTCTAATTAATGATCGGAAGAACGCGTATCGACCACCATTACTGTAAAATATGCACGTTTGTCCATTTAAACTCAATTTTGGTCAAATGTGGATTATATCATTACACTGGCAAGAATATGGTTACACGTAAAGATGCCGTACCAAGTATGACAACGCTACATTCAACTGCTTTTGAGTAAACTCGTTTTGAGTAGTGGTGCTGTTACCAGGGTGTTCTGGATGGTTGCTAGGTGGTGCATACTGACCCAAGTGAAAACAGTCCTATCTTTCAACTCTCCATGGCATTCTGCTCCTATGATAAGGTCCAGATGCCTCCTTCAATGTAAGATTTTTTATCTGTTTATCATCCACCAGGCAAAAACCATATGCATCTTTATAACAAGCCACACAGTTTTATGGATATTTTCTATCCACAACACAGTAAAAATAGTGCTTGCCTTAGCAAGTACAACTAATTATTGGCCTTTATGTTAAATATCCTGGAATGTATAATCCGAAAAGACAGGTAGTGTGCGGAAAATGGGAAGTTTTTGTTCTCAAGACCCCTATTCCCCTAACAGCTGTTCCTAAGGGTTTTTTTAGAGAGACTACAGACAACGACAGTTTTAAACCTGCACCAACATGCCCCTACAAACGTGTTGTCCTCGCTGAAAAGCCATATTGGGTTTTACGAGTGAGCATATTTACAATGCCAAGATCTGACTAGTTCGGTTTGACACGTCACCTGTGCATGGCACAGTTTTTGTTATTGTACCGTGGCCCGTGAGAATAGGCGTCGTTCCCTGGTTGCTGGCACGGTCTATGATGGTACACTGAATGATAGCAGTATATTCTTATCCGTCAGCCTTCACGACTCCCCAAAGGTTTTCTCCGGGTTGCTGTCTATTAAATTGGGATTGATTGAAACAATACGAATCTAACGTTCAACACCAGACCGCAGAAAGAGGGATACGTTCCTTTTCTTTTTTCAGCTTTCATTTTTGACAGGCCCTGGGGGCTTGTTACAGTTTCCCAAAATGCATTTTCATTGCTTATTCGCAATTTAAGGTGACCACTGAGGCACTTCGTACATCTATTCCCATCCTACGCCGCATTGTAAAAAGAGTTTTATGTTATTAATATAGAATCAGGCTGTGGTTTTCTGTATAGAACAGCATAAGAGTCAATAAAGCGCACTTGGATAATTGCATTTTGTGATACTGACGTGAATCACAGCAGGAATATTTGGAATATTAAGCCTGCAAACCTCAATTTCCACATCCATTCTTATTTTTCCGTAAACACAAGTCAACATCGGTTTGACATTTATTTTTCAATGATATATTAGACCGTTTCAGTAACACATAGCATGTATGTGCTCATATATGTTATATTGTAATAGCTCCTGAAGGGTTTAATGTCAAGCTGTGTGGTTTCACGAAGAACCTTTGACATTCACACCTTTCTGTTGCACAAGAGCTTCCAAAAATGTTTCTTCTGTAGCATCGCTGTGAATAATCCTTTTAGCACATGGGCCTTCAACAAGGAGTCCAAGGACCCTTGGGGGTCTGTGGTGATAAATATTGTTTAGATACAAAATAATCTTTTTTATTATTATTATTAAATTAGGAATCAGTGGCGGCCGGTGACTTCTCTTCTGATGTGTTCGGAGTGTCATGTGAACCTATGTGCATCATGCGTCATGTCGAAAGTGTGAAAAAGATCAACCCAGTAACTTAGTTTTGGTAAACCATTCTCTGCAAGCATGTAAAAAATTGTATGTGTCAAGAGTATTCGGTTAAAATCTTTATCTCATTTTTGACGGGGATGGCGTTTAGCGGTTTTGCATATGAACTCTTCAAATCTATTTGGTTAATGTTTTAGGCATCCAGAGCGATCACACTAGTCAAACAAACCAGGTTTGGGGTCAAACTCGCCCGGCGGCAGTTTGGTTTGGATAGTGTGACTGCGCCCTAAATTTACGCACTAAGTTGCGCCTGAGCGGGAACAGTTTGAGTTAGAAACGGAGATGGCAGGCCAGAGCTTGACATTTTTGCGATCATAAAAAACACCTGCAAGGCCTGAAAGAGATCAAGCCTCAGCCAAGTAAGAAAAAGTAACTTAAAAGTAACTTAAAAGTAACGTAAGCATTACTTTCCATGAAAAGTAACTAAGTAACGCAATAAGTTACTTTTTTGGGGAGTAACTTAATATTGTAATGCATTACTTTTAAAAGTAACTTTTCCCAACACTGGTTATAAATAAGAACAAATGCAGTCTTAATCTTGAACAGTACATGTATAGGGGGTCCTTTCTCTTCCTCTCCGTCCATCTCTATTCACTGCTTTAGCACCTTTGTTTTTAAGGGTGTTTTCACACATACACTGTTTAGGTCGGCCCAAATGACGTGTCGGTCCGAGTACTGTTCGCTTGGGTCAGTGTGAACACAACAACTTCACTCTGGTGCGCAGTAAACAGGTGGTCTCGGAGCGGCTGCCGCCAAACTCTGGTGCGACCCACCTGTGGTGTGAACGCTGCTCGACCTCGGGCCGAACCAAATACAGGAAGTTCTCCACATGTTTGAGCCACTGGGCTTCCATCGTGACATGAGCCAGGTATTATATTGTGGGTAAACAACAAACAAGGCAATCTTGGTCCATTGCAGAAATTCACTGTCTCCTGGACGTTTGAGTTGATGATTTTATAAATGCACAGCTGTCCTCCACACACAAAAATAGTGCTGGCTGCGTGAGAAGGGCTTTTAATAGAACAGTTGCGCAATTTCGCAAAGACGTGCATCATTTATCTCTATATCTTGGTAGCCTCGCTCTTCCTGTCAGGTTGGTTGTCGTGGAAACATGGGGGGTGGTCATGAGATGGTAAGAGCTGTCAGAGACCAATGACAGCGCTGACCGTTGTCACATGGTGTACAGTGTGGCGTTTCGAGTACGGTAAAAACAACATATGTGAACACCGGTGCGCACCAACTTATGTGAAAACACCCTAACGCCGGATTTCCACCAACTGCGGACTGGCTGCAGATCGGCTCCACTGCGTTCCGGCTCCAGACTCCGCCGTCCGCCAATACCCACCAGTTCTGTATTTGTTGCAGAGCGGCTGCGTGCTGAAGTGACGAGGACCCATGAGGTCTCACAAATTAGGTGATGATCGCGCGATACCTAGTTCTGTCTCCGCCCATTATGCCGTTGAATTATGAAGTTTTTACAAACCAGCCCAGATCACATAACAAGATCTCGCATAGACAGAGCAGTACATCAAATCCATCCAAAATTTAAGAAATAAGAAATCTGCTAAAACCATTTATTTATGCTCTATCTTTAATGTATTTATTTGAAACCCCCCCTGGCTCTGTTCTTGTCTATTATTTGTTGTTTCTGTATTAATGACTTTATTTGTGAGTGTTTGTAATGTTTGTATTGCAAAGATTTAATAAAGGGAAAAAAACACAAATCTCGCAAATTCAGGTATGATCACGCGATAAAGTCATGGCTCCGCCCTGCGGAGCTCCGGCATCTGTCAAAAATAGAAGCTCTGCGTATTTGTGGCGGTGGGCTGCGGATGGCCGGAGCTGTGACAGATTCGGAGCGCAGTCAGTGGAAATGCACACATTGACTGGAAACCGATTGACTCCGCCGCCGTTCCGTTTCGGTGGAAATTGGGGGTAAGAGTCTATGTACAATTATAAAATCTGTCTCCATTGCACTTTTAATCAAATTAAATGTTGTCTATGTAATGCTATCTAAATCTAATTTACATTTTTGCATTGATTCTTAATTTTGTAACATTTAACCCGTAAACATTTTAACTGGCAAGGCAAAATGGCAAAACATCCAAGGCTATAAATATGTATATTAAAAATATCAAAGTTTATTATTTGTTTTTTTATTATTGTCCCCCTCAATGTTTGTTTACAATTTTTAATTCTGTTATTTGGGGTCTAAGGTAGGAAAATGTCTCACAAAATGTTTAGCAGTAACCTCATCATTGACAAATGATAAAAATGTGATAAACAAATATGAGCACCGTTCCCCGAGAGTAACTTTACGTGATGTCCCTGTGCAATAATAGGAGAGATGAGAAAAATGATTAAATGACTTCTGAGAAAATTGCATCAGATTTTCAGGATTAAAGTTTCAGGGCGACTACAAATGAAGTAGAGTACTGAGCTACATCTTATTCTGTTGCAAACACCCGTCGCTTGTAACACCAGGTTGTTGATTTGCAGTAAAGCTTCATGAGCTATCCAACAGAGGTTTATTTCTGATTAGTAAAGGTATGTCTGTGTCATTCAGAATGGGAAAAAGTTATAGTAAAGTAGAACTGCTGGAAATGCAATGGAGAGGCACAACTGAGAATGAACTGCCCCCTGTGGTTGCCTCCTGTCAGGTGTGGCGAAGCAGATAAAAGTGGGCCAGGGGTACCGTGGCGGCCTTTGATCGAGCCTTTTGTGTGCTAAACGCAGCTGTGTGCCAGCTCTTCTCTGAAGGTACGCCTTTTGAGTCCTTTCCCAAGCTATGCCAGTGTGCGTGCCAACCTGCCGTCTTCCTTCTTCATTCAGCGGTGGCTATGAAACGTCTGAAGTATCTTGTCCACCTTCTGCTCTGCTTCTTTTTCTGCTTGAACAGTGCGCTCAGCATGGAGACCTCACAGTGATTGTTAAAAAATGCATACCGGAGGCACGTATCACGCTGAGTCTCAGCTATCTTTTATACATTCAGCTTCACTATCATAGACAGAGTGCAATTGACTTTCAGTGATAAAGTATAATGATATGCATATTCAATTTTTAATGTGCACTGTGACTTTGAAATGCGCCTGTTGTTAACCTGTTTAAAAGCACAGATCACCTTTTATGACAGAAGTTTGAGTTTGAAGATCGTTGAAAGTGATGATGCATTCGCTTTGGATAAAAGTACGTATGCATAAATATGCATGAATGTACATATTCTTCATGCATATCTGCAATGTACATTTATTTATTTAAAATTTTTAATCTGAAAGAAACAGTGACATTTAATTGACTGCATGTGGATGAGGTCCAGAAATGTGTACAGTTCTTTATTTTCCAAATTCATCTCATTTCGATCTGTGTTTTTCCAAGGAAACACCGGTGTTACTAAGCGTATGTATGTGACAAACACAAAGTTAATTCACCATGACTGAAGACGATGTTTCTCCAAGAGCCGGTTATAGTTACAGTAAACAATGCGAGTACATCAATAACATAGCAGCAGAGTTAGTCATCAGGATCGGTGTGGCATGCGCCAAATGTGCTTTTCATTTTCGGGCATGTGTGAACTGCAGTCTGAGGAAGGATTATATAACAGACTACTACAGACTTTGGAACATGCAGGTTTACAAAATTTCAAAACAATGACTTGTTTCTGTGTGATTCATTCTGCGTTTCTGGATTTAACAAACCGAAAATGCATAAAAACTGTTCACAGCTGAGAAGAATTATGACTGGTGCGAGGAAAATTACACAATTTTCAAACATATTAGCTAGGGCGTACATCTACCAAAGTGAAGATTAGACTGTAACCACCACACATCCATCTGGACGGAGGGTTGCATGAGGATAAAGATGTTCTGCTGCAATATAGTTTTACTCTGCCGGCTTGTAGTGGAGGTCTTGTGAAAGTGAATGGGTGGCGGTGCGGTGGCTGCTTTCAGTCCTGAGTGAATTCTTTTAAGTGCTTCCTTTTCCATTAAGTCTTTAACTCCGAGTGTAATGGATTAGTTATTAGACTGCAAACTGTGAATGTTTGAAGCTGAATGGTCTTATTTCATGTGGTTTTGCATGTATTGCATCCTGCAGTGGTTGTACTGTCTGTGCTGGATGTGAACAAAAATGGATCTTAAAGAGAAGACATCTTAAGCTGTGGGCATACAGAAATGCGATCTCATTCATGTCAATGGAAGCTTGGCAACTTCCAGCAAGATGAGCGACAGTAAGCGTTGGCAACAGGAAGTCAGCGTGTTGAGAAAAAGATGAGAAAGTTCAACTTTATGATGAGCAATTTTCTGGAGCGACGAAAAACAGGATTGCAACAGTGGACTTCACGTCATCTGTCTTTTGTCAGTAACTGAGTGGATGGGTACTTATTTGTTTATAATTGTTACCATGACAACCACAATTGTGAATGCCTCCTAATGACCACAGTGAAAGAGACAGACGACCCCAATGTCCTTTTTAGGAAGTTGCTCCATTCTGACTGTTGCAATCTCCCCAATCCATATCAACACCAGTGATGCATCTTATCAATATTTCATCTTTCCCCACCATTGACGGGTTATCATATCAATTAAGAAATAAAGGTTTCCCTCCCAATGACGAATTTCACAATTATCTATAATTCTACTATTATCCACTAGGTGGTGCTCTTATCCAACTAATAAAACACTGATGCATTCATTGATCCAAAAACAATAAAAAATCTGTTTATGTTTTGATCATCGCTCTGAATCTGATCTCCAACAAAAGTTTCTTTATCTCGAATGCAATTATCTCGATTTTTGCTTAAAATAAAAAATAAAAAAGTAAAACTTGCAAGAAACATTTATGTGACCCTAGACCACAAAACCAGTCGTAAGAGTCACATTTTTTAAATTGAAATGTATACATAATCCGAAGGCTAAATAGGCTTTCAATTGATGTATTGTTGGATAGGGCAATATTTGGCCGAGATACAACGATAGGAAAAGCTGGAAAAAATTATATTCAGATTATCGCATTTAAGTTTCAAAGTTCAAATAAAGTCCTTAGCAATGGATTAACTAATGAAAACAGTTTACAAAACAGTTAAGCAGTTTACTGGTTTACTGCTGTAATGATGATGTTAACTGAATACATAAAAAGCACACTTAAATGGGAAACCCAAAACCCCATAATACTATTGATTTTTGACATAAAATAAAAATCGATAATTTTGACCCATGCAATACATTTTTGCTTTTTTCTACAAATATACACGCATGTGACAATCCACAATCACCTAAAGAAATGAGAACATGGATCCATCATGCCTTGTTACCACTATGCATGGCAGGCTGGTGGTGGTGGTGTAATGGTGTGGGGGATGTTTTTTGGCACACTTTAGGCCCCTTAGTGCCAGTTGGACATCGTTTAAATGCCACGGCCTACCAGAGCATTGTTTCTGACCATGTCCATCCCTTTATGACCACCATGTACCCATCCTCTGATGGCTACTTCCAGCAGGATAATGCACCATGTCACAAAGCTTGAATCATTTTAAATTGGTTTCTTGAGTTCACTGTACTAAAATGGCCACCAGATCTCAACCCAATAGAGCATCTTTGGGATGTAGTGGAATGGGAGCTTCACGCCCTGGATGTGCATCCCACAAATCTCCATCAACTGCAAGATGCTATCCTATCAATATGGGCCAACATTTCTAAAGCATGCTTTCAGCACCTTGTTGAATCAATGACATGTAGAATTAAGGCAGGTTTGAAGGCGAAAGGGGGTCAAGCACAGTATTAGTATGGTGTTCCTAATAATCCTATTTTTTTTCTACAGTAAGTGTTCCATATAGCCGATATCGAAGGGTGGGATAGTGTGCGCCCCTGTTGTCCAAATCAGCACTGACATTATGTCATCATCCTGCGGCCCTGGAGCCGTTGGTCACATGACATTTACAGTCCAGGTGACTGGCTCAAAAAGTTCTGTGGTCCCATAGGGAAAGTTGTCAGATTACAAATCGTGTACTTCCAAGGTCCCTGTGTCAGCCAAGCAACTGCCACTAAGATGAATGGGAATGCTAACGAATAGCTTTCTTCCAATACTATAGACCTCCTTGCTCTATTATAGCAGAAAAGTAATAAACTGAGAAACAGCGTGTTACAGAAATAGAGTGAACTTTGTAGCATCCCTGTTTAAAGTAAGAAACTTCTTAGCACTTTCAATAAGAAACTAAAAGCACTATGACAACGGTTTTAACAGTTTATGAAATCATTCGATACACGTGCAAAATGATGAAAAGTGTATAAATAAAATTTAATTTTAATACATTTGAATTATATTGTGCATATACTGTATTTTTTATCACACGATACTCTAAAATGATTGGCCATTCGGGACATTCGCAAATAATTTTGACAGGTACAGTTTAATATTACACAAAAAGTAAATATAAATATGTCTTTTATTAACATATATGACATTATATTTACAAATAATTTAACCAAATAGTATGTTCGTGACACTTGAGAGTCTTGTCTTATCATAGAACCAAAAGTAAATGGGTTTTCCTCACGGAAGATCTGTATTCATTAAAAATGAGCAAAAAATAAATGTCAAATTAATATTTAAAGGAAAACACCACCATTTTCAACATTTCACTACCTTAACTAAGACAAATTAATATCTTTTTTCAATGTGTGCACTTAATCTTTGTACAGCACGTTGTGAATGTGTTAGCATTTAGCCTAGCCCCATTCATTCCTTAGGATCCAAAAAGGTATGAATTTAGAAGCCACCAAACACTACATGTTTTCCCTATTTAAAGGATTAGTCAATTTCATAAAAAAAATCTAGATAATTTACTCACCACCATGTCATCCAAAATGTTGATGTCTTTCTTGGTTCAGTTGAGAAGAAATGATGTTTTTTGTGTTTTTTTCTTTTAAAGAAACATTCCAGGATTTTTCACATTTTAATGGACTTTTATGGACCCCAACACGTAACAGTTTTAATGCAGTGTAAAATTGCAGTTCAACGGATTTCCAAAGGACTCTAAATGATCCCAAATGAGGCATAAGGGTCTTATCTAGCAAAACGATTGTCATTTTTGGCATAAAAATATGCACTTTTAAACCACAATTCCTCATCTATCTCCGGTTGTGTGACAAGCCATTGTGACCTCACGTAATTGCGTAATGCCTTCGAAAGGTCACGTGTTACATATATGAAACGCACATTTGCAGACCATTTTAAACAATCAACTGACACAAAGACATTAATTAGTATCATTCGACATACAACAATGTTGGAACGCTCCTCTTTCTCCACACTTGTAAACACTGGGGCATAGTTTCGATACGTCATCCGTGACCTCTTGACGTGATGACGTATTACGTGACGTCGCGCTGGAGCGTCACATAACTGGAGATAGACGAGAAGTCGTGGTTTAAAAGGGCTTTTTTTTCTTGCCAAAAATGACAATCGCTTTGCTTTTGAGACTGAGTTCTTTAAAACTGCAATTTTAAACTGCATTAAAAGTGTTGGGGTACATTTAAGTCCATTAAAATGAGAAAAATCCTGGAATGTTTATAATATCTTCTCAACTAAACAAAGAAAGACATCAACATTTTGGATGACATGGTGGTGAGTAAATTATCTGGATTTCTTTTAAGAAAATGGACTAATCCTGTAAAGACTGCTGCAAACTAAGTGCTTTTCAGCCATACATAGTTTTCATTTTTTTATCTGCTCACAAAAGTTTTATTTTGTGCCACCATACTTACCCGTGTAACTACTCATGTAACAGTCTTTAAATGGGGAAAACATGGAAGTGTTTGGTGGCTTCTAAATTCATCCCTGTTTGGATCCTAAGGAATGAATGGGGCTAGGCTAAATGCTAACACATTCACGAAGCGCTGTACAAAGATCAAGTGCACACATTGATAAAAGATTAGTATGTATTAATACGTCCAATTTCAAGGACATAGTAAAATATTGAAAAATTGTGGCCCTTTAATTTTCCTTACCTTATTTATGAGGTAAATAGTCATGTTATAAGCAGGATATGTACAGGCAGCTGGTTGTTATCGCGAAATATGCCCCGACAGTGTGATCAGGACCTGATGAGAAGCACGGTTTCTGCGATAAGAACCTGCTGCCTATACATTATCCCTCACATATTGCATATACAAAAGTACATTACACTTATAACTTATTTTGGACTTTTTTTGTATTATTTTTGCTTGTTTGATCCTCAATATGTACAGTATGCATATGCGTGTGTGCCGGTGAAGACATTGGGTAAGAAAGAGTTAATATGTAAGACAAAAGTGAGAGTGAGCTATGTATGAGTAAACGTAAGAGAGAGGAATGGCATGCATGTGTGGGAAGTGGTTTTGGCTTGACCAGTAATGATCTCCACACGCACAGGACCCTCACAGTATAAAGATCCTCCTTAAACAGCATCTGCCTCAAACATAACAACCTGGACTATATCAATCCAAATTAAGCTTCGTGAACACCACTTTAATTTAAACTAAACCTAATTTCTCAAACTCCACTGGCATTCACGCCGATCCTTTTTATATTCAAGACAAAAGGCGCTGTGTTAAATTAAAGGAAGCATCCAAAATAGAATTCAACAATCAGTCACTCACTACGTTTCCTTCAATATCTCTCAAATCAACGTGTGCTTCAGAGGCAGGAAGGAACCAGGAAAGCGTGCACTTTTGACACCTGGAAATGACATGCGCTCGCATCCTGGCGTACGGGTGTTTCTTAAAGATTTCTATTACGTGTAAACGGAAAATGCACGAGGACAGGAACCCTGGTTCAAAGTGCACACATGTGTGCGAGCAGGCATTTAAACCCTGTTGTTGTTGTGATGTATCGTGTGATGTTAGAGCGCTGTACTACTCTCGTACGAGCAGCTTGTCAAATGAGAAAGTTATGAGGTTGAAATTCCACAAGACTATATAAGGATTTAAGTAGTAACTGATGTAACTCTACTGAGGGTCAGGGCAGGGCGACATTCACATTCCAGATCTGTGGGTGAGCTGAACCCGCTTACAAAACTTTTCCCTGACTGTGGATGTGTTTATACAGTAGTAATTAAAAAAGATTTCCAGTTATTTCAAGAATTAAGCTAATATAATGCATCTTTATGTTTTATTGTGGTTAACTTTAATGCGGGGTTACTGACACCAATTTTTAAAGTGTAAACATACTAAAAACAAATTTACATTTACCTCATAAAATCTATTTGACAGATGTTCTTAAACCTAAAGCTCATAATGTAGACATAGACTCCTAAATCTATGTGACTGTTACAATAATAAAAAAAACGACCAATAAATCCACATCCTGATGCTTTATGACTTTATAAGAGGCTATTAGCCTCAATGTAGGATTTTGCCGGTTACCAAGTGACAAAACAGTCAAAGCTCATTCACGACACATTAAGGTGAAGTGTGTCATTTCTGTTTCCTATACCAGTGGTTCTTAAACTTTTTCGGCGTGCGGCCCCCCTTGCATCCCTACGTGCCCCCTCAAAATAAAACTTAATATTTGAATTAAACAAAACATATTAAATGATACAATGCAGTGCTGTTAGTGAGTAGCCTTATTTCAGAATTTATAATAATTTATTTTATAAAATGTCATTAAACCGTGGCCCCCCTGGCACCATCTCAGGCCCCCCAGTTTGAGAACCCACTGTGCCCATAAAATATTTTGACCGTCATGTGACCTTTTATGTCATTCCAGTTGCCTGCCGCCATCTTGAGTACCTACCGAGTACCAATAGTCTACACAAAAAAAAGGTTCGTAAATTATTTATTCTTTTTTTGTGATATTATCACGAGTTTCCGCGTTTTCTGCTTTTGTGTGATTATCAGGTGTTGGTTAATCAAATGATTTTTCCTACTTTCAAACCATTGTCGCTTCGGTTTAGGGTTAGATTTGGTGTTTGCATTAGAATGTCACTTTGTGTTTTATTTTTTTATGTCGTCTGGCGTTAGGATTAGAGATTGGTTTGAGTAAGGATGTAATTTTATGTATATCTAACC
Source organism: Paramisgurnus dabryanus (assembly GCF_030506205.2). Classification (NCBI taxonomy): domain Eukaryota; kingdom Metazoa; phylum Chordata; class Actinopteri; order Cypriniformes; family Cobitidae; genus Paramisgurnus; species Paramisgurnus dabryanus. The sequence goes on along the minus strand of NC_133358.1, from coordinate 9,276,304 downwards.
CTAAACTGAAGAGATAATGGTAAGAAAATAGGACAAAACAGTTGAGTAACCAATACGTGATAATCACACAAAAACAGAAATTCGTTATACGATCACAAAAAAATTTCGTGAAAATATCACGAAAAAATAATAAAAAAATGTACGTGACTATATAACGAAATTTCGTGAGACTGGGTTGCAGTAGGCTACTAACAAGCATTGGCTAGCTTGCTACAATTTACGGATTTCTTATCTTTTAATGTCTATGATTTTTTACGGATACGGGAAATGGCTACGAAAGACCACATTTCGCACCTCGACTGTCATGAAAAGAAACGCTACTTTAAAAAAATATATCTTGGTAAGGGTGTGATGCCTACTCGATCCCTGATGCGTTCTTCCAGCCGCTGTCCGTGGCTACCGAACTACCACTATTTTACAACATAAGAAGGCGCGACACAACATGAAACTTTGCTCGAAGTATCACCTGGATCTCTACACATGAACGCGAGCATTGAGAAAATTGTTTGTGTACACAGAGTTTACTAAAAAGAAAGGTTTTGAACAACTGACTTTGGCTGTTATGGTGTCCGCTCGCAAGCTTTGCCAGACATGCGAATGAATGAATCTCATATGAGGCTCCTTTTTCAACTAGAAGGTCAATATTGTTTTTCACTTGCGACAAAACAAGGAATTATCCGTGCATTTATACGGAACTATGCTTTAGGAGCTATCCATCTTTACTCTCATCCCTCCTTACGTCGCATTCGGAGATTAATACCTCTTAACTGGAAAGATGGCGGCGAGCGGATGCCAAAACAATCAAAGTCTTAATTTTAAACTCTTTGTACACAAACAATGCTCGCGTTCACGTGTGGAGACCCAGGTGATACTTCGAGCAAAGTTTCATGTTGTGTCGATCGAGCCTTCTTAGTGTTGTAAAAATAGTGATTTTGATGCTCACAACATATTGAAGGCATAGCTTCTAGTTCTTTTGCGACCACTTCAGGTACTCAAATGGCGAAGACAAGTTTGAGATGCAAGTGACGTCAGCTGATATTCATGAATACATTACTACTATTCAAAGTAATCAACCTATGAATGCCTATGAAAGAAGAAATCCTCTTAAAGGGGACATTTCACAAAAATCTGACCTTTTCATGTTTAAGTGCTATAATTGGGACCTCAGTGCTTCTATCAACCTACAAAATGTGATAAAGATCAACCCAGTAACTTCGTTTTGGTAAACCATTCTCTGTAAGCATGCAAAAAAATAGGTCATTGAAATTTGGCTCCCCTTGTGATGTCATAAAACCACCCCTAAATCTGCACTATCCAACCACACCACTGCCATTAAGTGCAGATATCAGATCATTTGCCTTTAAAAGGACACCCAAAAATGGCACATTTTTGCTCACACCGATAAAGTGGCAATTTTAACATGCTATAATAAATTATCTATATGGTATTTTGAGCTAAAACTTTACATATGTACTCTTATTTAACATCTTAAAAAAGTCTGGTGAAATGTCCCCTTTAAAAATAAATGAGACATATCCCCTTTAATAGTGTTCCTGTAGCTCAACTGTTAAAGCATAAGCAATTCAAAGGTCATTGGTTTGTTCACACATACCGACAGTGGCAGCCGGTGACTTTTCATCTGAGGTGCGCAAATTCAAAATATGTGTTTGTGAGTATGGCTTGTCATGTCAATAAAAGTGTTTGGTGCATCATGTGAACCATGCGTCATATCAAAATATGTGCAGACGCTTGGAAGGGGTTAATGATTAAAGAGACGCTCATGTTCACAAAATACTTTAAAAACACTAAATGTCACTTTTATCATAAACCCCTTTGACGCGTCTGCAGCAGGCACGTATTTTGACATGACATAGGTTCACATGACGAGCCACACACATGATGGGCTAAATGTTTTGACAAGCTTTGCATTGTGTGCTGGCCGCCACGGCATACCAATTAAAAAATATATAGCCCTGTAAGTTGGAAAAAATTTCTGCCAAATGCATAAATGCAAATTATATATAAATGAATTATAACTAATACCATATGTCTGCGTGCACTTGCTCAATTATTAAAGTGGCTCATCCAATCAGATTTTGGTGTCCGTAACTACCAAACAGAATCTGGCCATCACAAGTCAGCATCTCTTTCATGCACTAGCTCGCCATACAGCTCTAATTGAATGTCCCTAGCCTCTGAAAGGTCTAAGTGAGAGAGACATCACTTAAATAGAGGCAGAACGAGATGAGCTACTGTCAGACTCCTCAGAGCGTAGCCAACATTGTCATCTCTCCCAACCTAGCCTCACGCGCGCTGATGTGCATCTCGGAATGACAAGATCTTCCTGTTTCTTCCCCCTCCGGAGTCGGTCGGTATCCGGGATGCATCAGTCCTGGATCACTACGCTCAATCAAAACCTGGTCAAGGAAAAGCTGCATAATGCGACAGATACAATGTCTCTGTGATGCCGTCTCGTCAGCCTAGTGCCAGAAGAGACAGGCGCTCTAAACGAATGATTGGAAAGAGAGGTAGACTTCCAGCTCGGCTGTATTAAATATAATCCCCGCTTTGACCCGCGGGTTGCCCGTGTTTGATTAACCGGGCGTAGTTTTAATTAGCCGGCCCTTGGATCGAATGAAACGCACGGCACACGTCGTAATGAAATAAAACTCAGAAATGAAACGATCAGAGCCTCTGTTGATATTATCATCTCGTTTCATTTTGATTGTTTTACCTGCCATCCTATCTCTCCGCTCATTGCCCTCCATTATAAGACAGTTGAGGCAATTTAACCCAAATCAAAGCGGAGACAAATAGATCATAATTTTTTGTGGTTATGTAATGTCATTTAAAGGCTAATGCAATTTATAACAAACCTGATCATGTCATAAATCCACAGATGGTAGTGTCTTCATTTTCTACATCTTCATGTTGTACAAACACTGCCCTCTAGTGTGTCTGAAAGTAAAGGTGTCGTAAGTCTGGAGCTGTCAACGGGTGACACGCATGCCAATGCATCTCCTGCAAAGTCTTTGACAGGCAAGGCCATTTTGTTGGTGCCATTCAAGGACAAAACAGAAACCGCAAACAAGGCCGCAATTATTATGTTGTATTCACTTACTTGAGAAATGTTTACAAGGGAGTGTACTTAATGTTAGGAATATAAATATGTGGTAAAAAATCATAATTTGCTTAGTTACTTAAGATACAAATTGTATGTTGGTAAAAGTGTACGTATACCCATTCAACTCTGGTATTAAATACATAAACAATATAAAAGCATTCTTAAGCACTATTTTAATAATTTGCATACATGAATATTTCCTTGCAGTAGGGAAATATAAAATTGTTTGTGCGAACGTATTTACAATACTGTAGTAGCAGACTAACACTATCCTGTGTGGTCAACAAATGTTTCCCCATGAAACCATTATCGTTTTGTTGGGGAAAAATAGCTGATGTCTTTTATAAAATTCAGTCTGCCGACTCTTAAAGGACCAGTAAAGACTAACCAATAAAAAGCAAGCGTAAATGAAACCCAGGAGATGTGGATTTTCATTTTTCAAAAACAACAGGAAGGTCATCTGAGGATACGCTGAATGGAGACGCTCGAAACCACGTGCATGTCACGTTATGGCTCGCTCTCCTCTCATTGCCGCGAGTCTGTTCTTTTGCTAGGGGAAAACCCCTTCTAATTGGCCACTATTATGTCGTAGTCTACTTAACTTCTTCTCCAAACAACAACAATAGAGCAAGGACGTGTTGTTTCAATTGCCTAAAAGGAGAAATTCAAAACCATGTTACTGTTTTAAGATAAATGAAACCTGATTTTAGGGAAGCTGGGCACGATTGCATAACTCTGCACAACAGTGCATCTTTTTCTCATTTAGAGTGATAAATGTGTGGCAGACGTCTTGTGACTCGAATTTCGGCTCAACATGTGAAACAGAACAGTACACACATAACAGAACACATTTCACACTTCGATATTGTATAAGAAAGCATGGCATTGCATTTATATTTATGTTAAAACATATACGGGTTTATACGCTGAGGTGAAAACAAACCCTTTATGTTTTTTTTTTCTAAAGGGCACTGTGAATATAATCTCCATGTCAATCTGTCCATCTGATCCGCTTGGCTTTTATTTCCTCTGTTTTCTTCGACTGATTGATTTTAATTTTCGGAAACGGAAGGTTGCTGTTTTTAGCTGCGTCTGTATAACTGAAAGGTCACATGAGGATACAGTGACGCGAGGTAAGACTGGAAACTTTCTCCTCTTGTTAATCCTGCGTTTTCTCTTCTGAAATGGAAAAAAACATTGTACTGTATGAAGCACATTTATTGCCCAATCAAGACATCAAATGTTCCAGATTTAAAATAGTTGTTTTCTCTCCTGTTCAGCACATGGACAAGGAAAACATTAACCACCGGAGTGCAAATGAGATCAAGATGGATTTTGATATCTGCTTTCTGTTTGCAGCCGGCAAACCGCAAGATTTCCGAGCCACTGCGAGCGAAGTCCAGGACATGAGGCGCAACGCTAAATGAGATTTCCTGTAGCGAAGCGCTGGTTGTGGCTAAAGGCATTAAAGAAGATCAAATCTTATAAACCTCGGCTAGTAGGATTTGATGTGCATTACTGACAGTGAGAAATGGCCTGTTTGAAATATAATATGGCACTTTAGGCATGAAAGATAGCTGGGTGGTTACTAGCAATGTTCATAGTGTTTTCAAGAAATCGGACGGCATTTTATCAGCCAATTGTAAAGGTGGTGAGCTGGTTCTTCTGGAAAAAATTTAAGAAAAAAATTCATACAGTAGCCAAAATGACAGGGAATGCCTTTAAATTGAGGTAGGCTTACTACCCCAAATTATTTCCTGGGGGACATTGAGAGTATTATTGAGTCTTATTGGGAACGAATTTAGCAAGAGTTGTATTCATGCTACTGCACTGACTTTCATAGTATTTGTTTTTCCTACTATGGAAGTCGATGGGTCCACTGTCAAAAATTAAGGTACAAAGCTGTCATTGGGGCAGTACCCTTTAAAAAAGGTCATAATATGTAGGTACAAATATCTATCTTTGAATTGCCAATATGTACCTTTGAAGTACTAATATGCACTTTTTGATTACAAAGGTGTACCTTTTTGAAAGGGTACAGTCCCAGTGACAGCTTTTGTACTTTTATTTCTGACAGTGTACTGTCAACTGTGTACTTATTATCAAATATCTTTATTTGTGTTCGACATCATAGGTTCAGACCAAAATGATGGTGAATAAATGATGACATAATTTCATTATTGGGTGAACTATCCCTATAAGGTTAGGCATTGTTATCGGGATTGGTGAAATTAAGGTTGGCAAAAGGTTATGAACGCAGCTTTTTTGACAAAGCAATTGTTCCAGAGACAACAAAAGATGTTCATTTAGGGATCGTCTTACCTGACAAACTCAGGTACCCAAGTGGCACCCTGTGTGCAAGGTCCCAGCCTTATCCTGTTACCTTCCGATGTGCAAGTCCTTTGAGGACATTTAAGGCATTTTCACACAGAGATTAAAGAAAAATCATGGAATTTTCATTGATTTGTTGATTTTTGGTTCATACACACTAGGGATTTCAATATATGCAATTTTGAATAATTGTTAAGTCTTTACAGCAGTGGCATATAGCCAATGACATAAAAGTGTGAGTTAAAACGCTACCTTCCTTCTCCCAAATTAAAAGATTTTATTTTTGTCTAAATAACATGCTAGTGGGATTGTAAAATGAGTCAATGTAGTTAGTGTTTTGATAAAAATCATCAATTTAATCTCGTAATGAAATATAATGACTAATAGACACAGTTTAACTCCGCCTCATAGCCTATGGGCACTCTGCACAGTCAGATGAAAGTCTATGTGTCTATGACAAAATAAAAGTTTCATTATCATCAAGTGTTATTTTTCTAATTATTCACCTCGCTTTCCGAGTCGTTCATACACCGCTTGTTCTAATTATAGGCTATCCAAGAAGCACACGAACGGCACCTGTCCCATTGTCACCTCAGCTTAGACCTGTGGCGTACTTTCAGCAAAGATGCTTATATTATGAAGATTTGTACCTTCCATTAAAAAACCTGCAACAGTGTTTAGCGTGTAGCGCCTCAGTCAGTCAATATGATCAATGATATATTTTGCGGGCGTTCAGAGTGTAACAACAGTCAGGTACAGTTTACATTTTAGTTTCTTGCCAGAATTTTAGTTTTTCATTTTAATCTGTTTGTTAAAAAAGGTTTCTGGTCTCCTTTCCTGTGTATAACAGCGTTAGCATCGTTGCTATGCTAATCTTGTACGCTTCCCCGAAGAGAGTCTTTGCTTTCAGTATCCTAACTGTGTTTGCACTTTCTGTTGACTTTAATCAGATCCACTGCGGATGCCATTTCGTTGCGTTAGCTGCCAGCCTCGTCTCGAATGAGGTTAAAAAGCCCAGGTGTGTGTTTAGCATCGAGCGTTATTGTGATCATGGCTATTTTAACTTCTACAGCTTGTTTTCACTGGCTGTATGTGCTTTGCACAGGCGCCACGCACACGTGCTTGCTTTATTGACAATTGTTAAGTTTTATCGATTTAATTCTTATTGACAATTAATCGAAGATCTATTAATTGTTAACATCCCTAATACACACAGCCAATGATTTTCCGGAATCTGTGCATGCATTCCCACACATACCGTAAAAAGATCCAGTATTTAATGCTGCGTTCCAGGCAACCTGTAACCCGTAACTCACGACTTCAAAACCACGACTCACGACTCTGAACTGGGAGTACATCGATCTAGTACGAGTTTACGGGTGGGAAGTCACGGGTTTGACTGCCGTTCCAGTGCACTTTCACCGGTAGAAGGTTGTAAAAACACGAGTTACAGGCTGCCTGGAACGCATAAGGTCGTGAGTCGTGGTTTTGAAGTCGTAACTCACGGGTTTAAAAACCTGCCTGGAACGCAGCATAAAGTTCTGCACTTGGTCGTTTTTTTCTACAACTTATAAAGTTTGCTAATTATCAGTGATTTCTCTCTCGAGAAACTATGAGCGTACATTTTTGTTTATGAAAAAATATATAACGCTAGTTTCACACCGCACGCATGAGCAGAGCGTGGCCATTATGTTTTTACATCATCTGCATTTGCAGCGCATACCATAGCCCAGTTTGCCAACATTTCTCATAATAAATGTTGATCTGCATTTAAATCCCTGTGTCAGAGAGCTGAATCATAATTTCTAGTTGCGATGACACGTGCGTCCTCACTATACTATGGCACGCCCCTTAGGGCATTGTTTTTGCGTTTTGTTCACGCAGAATGCTTTCCGTGAATGTTACGTTAATGTTACTAGGTACTCTTTATGGGAGCGATCGCAGAACATTTACGGGACATGTTTGCATTCACATAGTCTCAGCCACAGACGTCACGCCCACAGACTGTTGGCTAAACGTCTGATGTTTTTCTTATACTTTTCTGGAAACCCTGTGGGAATGTCAAAGTCGTCGTTGATTGGTTGAAATAAACCGGATTTCCAGGGGATGCGAGTGTTGTGATTAGTTTCGGTCCCTGGAAAACAAAGCTCAGATGTTCCATTGAGGAAGAGAATCAGTCGTCTTCACGTGTATAATAATGAGCAGGTATCATCATCAGCTAAACATTGGATTCTCAAAAATATGCAACGTTCACGGCATAGACTCTCTAAAAGACGTCCAAGAGTTTTACTTGAGGCAGTTAGTGGAGTCAAAAAGTTTGGTTCTCCTGAATTGCTTGTATGTGTTAAAAAGTGGAGAGATATGCTTCAAACAGATGTGTTTAACGGGAGCGTCTCATTGGTGTGGCTGTTGATGAAGTGCACAACGTTGTTCTACGGTGAGTGATGATGTTTATTTAGATGCTATTCGGTTGGCTGGCTATTGCAATAACGGACTTGTTGCTAGCCGGCTCGTTATTGTGGGGAGTCCGAAATGTGACGCTAGATGAAACAAACTGATTGGTTATTTGACATCTCGGTCAAACAGCTTGTGGGTGGGCTTTGTCCAGAAAAAGCAGCGAAAAACACCTGGCTACGTGAGACTAGCGTTCACACAGAAGCCTAGCTGCCAATTTTATGGAATTTTTCTGGGATCAGGTGCTGTTTGAATGAAGTGTCTTATAAAGTTGAAATTAGCAAGGTCGAAATATGCAAACCAATTTTTACATGATAAAAAAGATGTCCTGTAAAAACGCTTGCCCCTGAAAATTTGAAGTACATTGAGTATTAAGTACAGTGAGGTAATAGAGGACGTAAAAACCAGAAATGAACATTTCTGTGGTTTCTATTCATTTTGGCAGGCTTGCTTATCTTTCCTCATAATAAGGGAATAATTAAGTGTCTTCGTGTGATGTTATATTCCAGGTTTAAAGAAAAACTCCTGTACGAACAAGAAATGAAGGATATGAAGTTCTATATTGTGAAGAAATAATGTGTAAAATGACTCTCTGCACTTTAATTTAGCATGAATGAATTAGTTTAGTCTAATTCAAACCATTTTCAAAAACTTAGCTGACTAACAAGCTGGATAGGTTGTTCTGGTTTCATGGTTTTAGTTTAGCTGACAAGCTTACCTGCACTTAAAATACAGCATTTTTGTCAAATCAACATTCTTTTAAGTTACTTTAACTTAAAATTAAGTTAAACAATTTCAACTTGAGTTGAATAGTACGTAAAATGGTAGATTGAATTAACTTGCAAAACCAAGTTGTTTTAACTTCATTCTGCCTTTTTTACAATGTGCTTAACTCGCTTGACGGCTCCTGATTTTGCCAAGTGGTTGATGTCCTCAGGGCAACATTATGTTGACCCTGGGACAACATTTCAATCAACCAATCAGATTTCAGAAATAAGTTTACAGTTTGTTTTAAGTTTAAGCTTACAACCAGGATTAGCTGTTTCTAGACCATTGTTTTCACTTATCATGTCCTCCTGATTTTGGGGTTTAGTTATGGTTAGGGTTGGGGTTTGAGGTGGGTTTAGGTTTTATTTAGAAAAATGTTGTCCTTGGGTCAACACAATATGTTGCCCTGAGGACATCTCTCACTTGGCAAAATCAGTCCGAGCCTAGTTTGACGTAGCTAGCTGGGTTAAACCTAATTTAACTAGTAAAGACAAGTAAACCACCCAAGGTTACGCTGTTTTAGCAGAGAAAAGTTCTGCATCAACAAGAATGCTATTTTAGGTCAAATAACTGATTGATGTTTTATTGTTGAAAGAATTTACATTTTGTAAACGTTTCCTGATGCTCAACTGACAGAGCAATGCATTAGCAGCACAAAGGTCATGGGTTTGATTCCCAGGCAACACACAAGCAAATAAATGATTCCATTGTGTGCATAAAGGCATCTGCCAAATGCATAAATTCAATGTGCTGAAATCTTCAAAACCTGTTTGCATAAACAGACAGAAATTAGCCTAGATGCATAAAACTGAGAGACAGACAGAGACAGCGCTGCCTGTTCATCTGCACAGAGACCTTAGCTGCCAAGGGACGTCTAGACATTCATCGTTCACCCTTCACTGAGGGGTAGCGGAGCATGAAGGGAGATTCCCCATTATCCCGAATGCCCTGGTCAGGATCCAACAACAGTTTCAGGATACAGATAAAGGGGGTAACCCACGTTAGGACAGCTGGCCGGTCATTTTGGGAAATCTGGGGGTGTAGGGAGATGAGTCATGTTGATCCATTTCTGTATTCAGCATCTGTGTTTACATAGACTCCCTAGTTTCTGACAGACATGGATTATCCTTGTGGATGTGGGAAATACTTGACATTTGGTGGTCATTGTGGATATCATTCACTTCATAGTATAAACGTTGATATGGGGATATGTATTAGACTCGGATGCATTCCAGCCTGACCCCGAGGCAAACCTGTTATCGCCGAGCGGGTCCTTTCTATGATAATTCACAGTTTACATGCACATCTATTTTTTACTTGCTTGTGACCTGACACATGCTGTGAAGAACCAGCTGGAAGTACAAGATACCACACCACCTCATGTCAATCTCCATATCATTTCTAGCATCCAGATAAAATATAATTTTAATAAAACTCGGGTGTACTGTTTACTCCAAGGCATTACATCTAATTTGAATGTGTAATATATGGACCGCCCCTCGTCACGCACTGCGTTTTTAAAAAAAGGCCCCTTATCAAATCCACAAACTGCAGACTCTAATGGCTTCCGGTGGTGGCTGCATTATTAATGGTCTGTGGTTAAATTTATCCCGTCTTCTGCTAAATCCGATGCATATGCTTGAGATAATGACCAGCAGGAATTGCTGAGCCACCCACTGACTTTCACTTTCTCAATGTCCCTGTTGGGCCAAGGGTTAATGACATAATTTCCATTCAGTCAGACTGCTGTAGTCTTCCTGGTAGTCAGGTGATGAGAGGGAAAGCGCGTGTGTGTGCGATCGAGCGTGCCCGTTTAACCATAAGCTGAATCAGAGAGAGCTGGCAAAGGCTCTCTGATCCTGAATGTGTCACCAGATACAAGGAGAGTGACTCACCGGAAGAGCTGCTGGAAATTTATTCCATAAAGACTTGGGTAAGAGAGTATTTAAAAGGTCCTGACCAATAAAAAAGACAATCTGAAGAAAAATCATGATGATTTTTAAAGTTTTGCAAAAGTGAAATGTAATAAAGTGAGCCATTATCCTATACATGACCTCATGTGGTGTAGCAAACCCATAAGATTTGGGTGACAGTGGAATATGTCTAACCTGATTGTTTAGTATCCCTTAAAAGTAATTGTTATCATACTTTTTTAAGTGAAAATGTCTGGAAGTCCTATAAAAATATTACATTTGACTTGTACACTAAGACAATATTAAAGGTAGTTCACCCCTTAAGGGACCCTTATGCCATCCCGGGTACCTATATAACTTCCTTTCTTTAGTTAAACACTATTAAAGATATAGTAAATAATATCATGCCTTCATATAACTCTGTGTTCAGTTCAAGAAAGGTAAAGATTACGAGATCATTTCTATTTTTTGTGTGAACTGTTCCTTCAATGAAATAGCTTTGTGTGAGGAACAAACTAAAATGTGTGTATCACATAAACTCAAAAATAAATCATGACTGCACATATTTTAGTTCATTGTCAGGTTGTGAAGTTTATTCAACTTTTTGGTACATTATAAATCTTGATTACCCCTGGTTCGGACAGACGTTTCTTTTCTGTCACTTAATTCAAGTGATAACATCTCTACTAATGAGTTAAGTGTCACTGGTGTCACAGGTGGGTCCAAATGTTTTAAAGGATTAGTCTATTTTCTTAAAAAAAATCCAGATAATTTACTCACCACCATGTCATCCAAAATGTTGATGTCTTTCTTTGTTCAGTCGAGAAGAAATTATGTTTTTTGAGGAAAACATTCCAGGATTTTTCTCATTTTAATGGACTTTAATGGACCCCACACTTAACGGTTTTAATGCAGTTTAAAATTGCAGTTTTAAAGGACTCTAAACGATCCCACATGAGGCATAAGGGTCTTATCTAGTGAAACGATTGCCATTTTTGGCAATAAAAATTAAAATATGCACTTTTAAACCACAACTTCTTGTCTTCCTCCGGTCCTATGATGCGCCAACGCGACCTAGTTTCGCTAGATAAGACCCTTACTGCAATTTTAAACTGCATTAAAATCGTTAAGTGTTGGGGTCCATTAAAGTCCATTATAATGAGAAAAATCCTGGAATGTTTTCCTCAAAAAACATAATTATTTCTCGATTGAACAAAGAAAAACGATGACGCGAGTTATCGTTTCCAATGTAAATCTCTTTTCTTGGACTACAACAAACACACGGATTGTAGGCAACAGTTTACTTCCTGGGCCTGTTGACGTAGGCAAGACCGACATTATCATAATTCCTGCTCCTTTGACTCACAGCCTGTAAGTTAACTCCTGTTAGCATTGCATTGTGAGCAAATCTTTTAAACATGGTAAGGAGCGTCACATTTCCGGCTGATGTCAGAGGTATTCAGACCAATCACAACGTACAGATTAGCTGACCAATCAAGGACACAGCGCTTTTCAGATTGAAGGGTTTAACACAAAATAAGAGCGTTTGAGAAAGGCAGTACATTTGGAGCTACGAAAAAATATGGTATGTGGAAAATATTGTGTTTTTTGAATCATAAACCATGAAAACACACTGGGCCCTATTTTAACGATCTGAAACGCAAGTGCGAAGCGCAACGTGCAAGTGAGTTTGTGGGCGGATCTTGGGCGCTGTTGCTATTTTCCCGGCGGGAGAAATAACTCTTGCGCCGGGCGCAAATCAATAAGGGGTTGGTCTGAAGTAGGTTCATTATTCATAGGTGTGGTTTGGGCGTAACGTCAAATAAACCAATCAGAACGCTATCCAACATTCCCTTTAAACGCAAGGGCGCAAGTTCCACGGCGGGTTGCTATTATTATGACGGATTTACCAGGCGCACGCCAGGAGCGGTTCACAGCCGAGGAGACTGACGTTCTTGTAAATTCCAAGCTTGCCAGCATAAATCGGGCACGCCGTGTAACGGGAGGTGGATCTGCCTCTACACAGACGCCAGCAGAGGACATCGCTGCGTCCACCCTCACTGCTGAAAGGGTTTGGGGGCTTTGAAATCGGACACAAGAAACGCAACCAAGGTCCAACCCCAAAGTACTCTTACAAATCAAGTTAATATACATTAAGGTTTCTTATGAAAACATTTTAATTATTATTTACATAAAATAAACGTAATACAGCCTAACAAAAACTTATGAAAATATTTTAATCGTTATTTGCATGAGAATTTTTTAACGCAGCCACACAATAAATAAAAACTATCACCACAATGCTCACCACTATGATTTCCCTTATTTCGTGTATTAATATTTTTTAGTGTAACAATTTATGATTTGCAAAAATAACTGTTGCATCTGTGTAGATTAGATAAGCAAAGTGTATGCGCGTTGTGCACGCTATACATTATGGTCAAGCATGCGCCCTTAAAATAGCATATTGAACCACGCGCAACGCGCCACTGACTTTAAACTTTTTTTTTCTGGTCAGTGGCACAATTGTTTTTTGAAACTGCAAAATAGCATCAGGGATGGTTTGCGCCGGAACACGCCTCCTTTTTTGCGCTGAACCGCCCAGGGAGCGCAAGTTCATTCCCTAGTTTGCCGACGTGCATCTGTGGAGGGAAAAACCCGCTGTGCGCCGGTGCAAAATACGAATGATACATGCGTCACTGACAAAGTCAATTGCGCTGGCTGCAAGATAGGGCCCACTGTATTATACCAATGAAAATAGCCGCACTTCAACAGTTAATATCTTAGTCCAAAACTAAGGGGCTTTTTACACCTGGTCACTTCATGCGTTTTCTCTGATCGGATAGCTATCTGATCATAAAAAGACCATGTGTTAATGCCCTTCAAAAAGTTTTCGAGACGTATTTAAATCCGATGATAACTCCTCATAACTCCTCCCCAATATAAACCTGTCACCCAGAAGTTAGCCGCAAAGAGGCAAACAAACAAAGACGACAAGCTTGTTGCTTTATGGAGCGACGACAGCAGGTTAAAAAGCTTTCTAAAACCAATAAAAAAATTGAATGACAAACTCGAATGACATTAAACAAAGAAATACAACTTTGAGAGAGAGTTTTGTTAACACTTTCCCCCAGCATGGACCTGCACAATAAATAACCGCGCCGTCACTCTCCTGCTGCTCTGAACTGCACGCTCCAGCTCATGCCGAGCAACACGACGCGCATCCCCTGCCCAACATAAAGTACAACATAAAGTAAGTGCTGCCTTTTGTTGCATAAACATCGTCATACAGTGTTTTTTTAAGGCGGAGTAATGAAAAGTGTATTTGCATTTTGCACTGGAGTAGAAGATTGGATTCATATCCATTTTGCCAAGACGCATTCATGTGGCCAAATGTAAATGGAACAGTTTTAACAAATCAGATAGCTATCCGATTAGAGAAAACACATGAAGTGATCGGGTGTAAAAAGACCCTAAAATAATCTTGACAAACTATACATCGTTGGAAAGCTCAAGTGTCTAGTTTTTTAAATTGCATCACCCTTGTATGAAAAGTTTAACATAGAGTAATTTCTAAAATGCCACGTGCCCACAAGTGGGCCCAATTTGTTTTTAAATAAAACACTTATATCCATTCTCAAGCAAAAATAATACTTACAAACTATATATCAGTGAAGAGCTCATCACCATTATAATTATTGTTAAAAACTATGTTATTTTGTGTATTTGGTATAATACAATCTGTTTGCATGGTTATGGTTAAAAAAAAACATTATTTTCCACATACTGTAAATTTTTGTAGCTCCAGATATACTCCTTTCCTCAAATGCATTGATTTTGTACAAAACTCATTGATTTGAAAAGCCCTGATTGGCCAGCTAATCTGTACGTTGTGATTGGCCTGAATACCTATGACGTCAGCAGGAAATGTGACGCTCCTTACCATGTTTGAAAGATAAAAAAAATGCAATCACAATGCAATGCTAACAGGAGTTAACTTACAGGCTGTGAGTCAAAAGGGGAGGAATTCTGATAATGTCGGTCTTTACTACATTTCCAATCCCAGGAAGTAAACTGTTCCCTACAATCCGTGTGTTTGTTGTAGTCTAAGAAAAGAGATTTACGATGGAGACGATAACTCGGGTCATCGTTTACCTTGGGGTTTGTACCTTTTGCATATCTTTACCATTTACTAATACACACTTACACAACAAAGGAAATGTAAAAATGTGAATCAGATTATATTTGCTCTTTAAATCATGTGTGTTAAATTGGGACACATCCCAAATGTAGTGTTGGGAAAACTCCAGGACCAAGACTGGAAACAATGCTTCACTTCCAGAAACAGAAAAGACAGTGAAGGATGGGCGATTGATGGAGGGTTTGCCCATGTGAGAGATGTGGTTTACGGTGTAAGGTCAGTGACTCACCGGGAGTGTCCCACACCCTTCTCATTAACCGGTCACACCCAGCGGATATGCACTGACCATCCTGTCCCTGTAAATAACCTTTGTACTCCCAGCCAAACCACTTTCAAACACTGCGATGGAGAGAAACACTTTTGTGACTCAAGTGATTCAAGATTCCTTGAAAACAACAGTGAAAATCTTGCCTTGATGGAAAAGTCAAGCAGAAGGTGGCCGGCCGCTGTAATTTATTGTGTTTGTTCAATTTAAGCTCTGGTTGGAGAGGTTATGTAACCATACTTAGCAACTCTTAAGAGGTTTTCCTCAGGGATAGCCTCCCTTACTTTCACTTCATTTTCATATTTCCACCTGATTAATTTTCGTTTTCAATTAGATGTGTGAGAACTCACTTAATTTGAAATCTGGAAGAGGGGACAAACAAACTCTGACTGCTTATAAGATTTACATATCTAGTAGGCGTGTGCATATTGCATCATTAGTGTTTACTGATATTCGTATTTGTCTAGACTTTATTACACATCATGGGAATGATGATCTAGATAGATAATGTGATGTTGAAATTTTTCGTTGAGTAGGCTAGCATGAATGCACACATTTACCTTAAGGAGGCCTGCATTAACATAATCAATACTGCATGAATAAGCACCTTTTCAGAGTTTCGCCTCTGGTGACCACGCAGGCACGTACACGACTTCCAGTGACCCGTCTTGTTCACCGTCTACCTATTAGTAGACCTTTTGAAAGTGCGATCAAATACAGCCTATGTTTGCATCTCAGTAGGTTCTGGAACAAAGCCACTGGTTTATATCTGATAGCAGTGGGCAATACTGTAGATATTGGATGTAATTTCTCACCTATAAATAAGGTTTGGCTGATGGTCTGAATACTGTTTTCTATATACCGTGTTCTGCC
The DNA here is from genome assembly GCF_030506205.2 of Paramisgurnus dabryanus. Lineage (NCBI taxonomy): Eukaryota > Metazoa > Chordata > Actinopteri > Cypriniformes > Cobitidae > Paramisgurnus > Paramisgurnus dabryanus. The sequence continues at coordinate 9,260,375 of NC_133358.1, read as the reverse complement.
AATAGCCTTAGGGATGTGACAGAAATAGCCTAGGAGTGAATTACAGTAAGCTAACATGCCACTTTCAAATGTGTGTCAAAGGTCATGCAATAAGGCTTTCTGGAGATTATTAGATTCAATCATATTTCCTGTTTCACTGTTCACTTGTGCTTTTATCTCATATTTAATATCTGAGTGTACATATACACTGGGAAAATAGCTGCCAGAGAAGGGAGAAAATAAAGTGGAACAAGACTGCTGTGAATTGAAATGCAGCTGCTAATGTGTGTGAGTGGTTGTAAAAAAGTTGGTTTGTGGTGGGCAGGGTGTATGAGAGGCCAAATCAAATATTGCAACCTCGTGTTTCTAGCTATAACTTCATTGATGCAACTTTATGGGATTTTATTGTCCACCAAATCATGTTATACATGGCAAAATCATGTCACAAAGAAGTAATAGCACTTCTCCCTCAACAAGCTGTGTTGTATCCATATCACAAACTATACAGGATGAGTTACACAAGTAAAGGTTAAAGGAATAGTTTAGCCAAAAATGAAAATGCTGTTCATTTACTGACACTTAGGTAGCGTGCACACCAAAGCTTTTAAACGCGGTTGAAAACGCCTGGAGCTGTTTTTTTCCTCCGACTGCCAGCTTTCTTCAGCTGATCGCTTTGGTTGCTGTGATACTTCTGCTTTGTTTATCAGTCATTGTAGGATGCGCTGGTTGGTTGTTGTGATATTTGTCTCACCCCACTCCGCTGTGATTGGACAGCCGTGTGAGAACTGACATTGACGAGTTGAGCCTTTCACCCAAAGTTGAATTTTTTTCAACTCTCACGTTCAGAGCGGAAAATAAACGCTAGCCGCTGTTTTGTTTTTAAACGCTGAGCTTACATTGGCAACAATTGAAAACATAAGCCAGTCATGAGTGTAAAAGCTTTGGTGTGAAATCCACCTTATGTCAGATGTGCAGACTTTCTTTCTTTAGCTATACACAAATTAATATATATTTTTAATTAATTAATTAAAATTGAATCAATTTATCATTCAAATCACATCAGTGGATTAATAAATGTGTTCTTATGTGTCTCACACCGAGTATGAAATACTAATAGCGATAGTTGGCAAGAACCAAAAATTTGTTATCATTTTGAGATATTTCGGCTTCTTTTCGAATCAGGCTTATGGTGTAATTTAAAGAGTTATGGAAATTTTGTTTCTGAAGTTAATTTATTGTTTAAAATGTTTAGATATTTTAACTAAAAACAAATATAGTGTATAGTGAAATATATATATATATATATATATATGCCGAAAATGCTAGAGGTCAGAGGAGAATGGGCCGACTGATTCAAGCTGATAGAAGAGCAACTTTGACTGAAATAACCACTCGTTACAACCGAGGTATGCAGCAAAGCATTTGTGAAGCCACAACACGCACAACCTTGAGGCGGATGGGCTACAACAGCAGAAGATCCCACCGGGTACCACTCATCTCCACTACAAATAGGAAAAAGAGGCTACAATTTGCACAAGCTCACCAAAATTGGACAGTTGAAGACTGGAAAAATGTTGCCTGGTCTGATGAGGCTCGATTTCTGTTGAGACATTCAGATGGTAGAGTCAGAATTTGGCGTAAACAAAATGAAAACATGGATCCATCATGCTTTCTTACCACTGTGCAGGCTGGTGGTAGTGGTGTAATGGTGTGGGGGATGTTTTTGGGCACACTTTAAGTGCCAATTGGGCATCGTTTAAATGCCACGGCCTACCTGAGCATTGTATCTGACCATGTCCAACCCTTTATGACCACCATGTACCCATCCTTTGATGGTTACTTCCAGCAGGATAATGCACCATGTCACAAAGCTGGAATCATTTCAAATTGGTTTCTTGAACATGACAATGAGTTCACTCTACTAAAATGGCCCCCACACCAGATCTCAACCCAATTGAGCATCTTTGGGATGTGGTGGATGTGCATCCCACAAATCTCCATCAACTGCAAGATGCTATCCTATCAATATGGGCCAACATTTCTAATGAATGCTTTCAGCACCTTGTTAAATCAATGCCACGTAGAATTAAGGCAGTTCTGAAGGTGAAAGGGGGTCAAACACAGTATTAGTATGGTGTTCCTAATAATCCTTTAGGTGAGTGTATGTATATTAGGGTTGTGACAATTAATCGGGCAAATGCGCGTTTTCTCAATGAATGAATTTGAATGAATTACGGTGAAATGCAGCCACATCCAAAAGCCAGGGGGCGCTCTCGCTTAGAAACACCATTTGTGCCATAGAAGAAGTAGCATTACTAACGTTAGGCGTTTCTCAATGTCAAGGAAGGATCCTCGGAAGCCAGAATTTGGAGGATGCTACGTCATCGACGTCCGTCGAAGCACTGTTCCAATGTCGAGGATCCTCGAAATTTCAGCCAAGGACTGAGTCCTTTGTTCGAGAAATATCCCATATACAGGAAAGGATGCATATGCGTATCCTTCACGCGCTGAAATCACCCACAATCCTATGCGCGCAGCACCGAAAGCACATCTTTCAATCACGCATTGACGCAAAGACGTGCACTTGCTAGCCTGTTCCATTTAACGTCTTCTCCGAATGCTTAAGAGGAGCCTTGCCTAGCCTCTGAAGGAAGTGACTTGTAAGGACTATAGTCCTGCCAAGGAACTATCCTTGACATTGAGAAACGGCTACTATTCCAGGAAATATCTAGAGGCATATTTATATCGCTGTTCTTCAGATTGTTTTAGGTATTTTCATGATAAAAAATAATATTTTAAATGATTGTGTTTGACGAGTGTTGCTTTTTTAAATGCACGTTATAAACGAGTCAAACTTAAAGTGATTTTAGATTGATAAGGACTTCCTACTGATCACGGAGTCGTAGTACATGCACAAGCATGAAACACTGAATCGGAGCCTTATGATTCAGAATCGATTTTAGACAGGTCTTTTTAATGGGAATGCAATGCATCAATGCACATTCCTAATGAATATATATATATAGTGAAATATACTTGTTTTTAAATGTTCTTTACATTTTTAAAGTTTAAGGGCAACAGTTGGCAGTCTTTTTGTTTGAAAACTGTTAATTTTTATACCTATAATTAGTCAAGGAGGTTGTATGATTCTTTTAACTTTCTTTTCTGAAATTTTGATCAATCGTGCATAATGACATGTGCAACAAAAGCATAGTGTGTCAGACTCAAGATTTGCAGCATTTAATGCGATTCAGGTGCTATTTTGGGTCAACCTCTGGCACAGCTTCAAAGCAGAAACTTATCTAACCCTATCAGAGGTCCAGGATGTCACTTTGAAACACACTTTTTGCTTTGCTGTCATCAGTAATAAAAATGTTACCCCTCGCAACTGAGACCCCTCCCACACACAAAGAGCCCCCCAGAACAAATCTCAATTTAGATTTACAATAAATCAACTAAACTTTGTAAGTCTAGATTACTTGAAATAAACATTTGGGTCAATTATTTATTATCACAACAAAATTTTAAGTAGCTTCGACTTGACATGTTTTCAAGGTATAGCGGAAGATTTTTTCCGAATTTTTGAAAAGAACCGCCCCTCCATTAAAAACAAAATGCACAACACTCTACCTGCTCCCGAGAGGGAACGTCTATTAAATGTGTGCACGAAAAAGAGCATGCACGAGCCTCTTCTCTTCGCTCTGTTTACAAGTTGCTGTTGGCATGTTTACTGTGTCTGTGCGGTTTGTGACTTGTGCCAGGGCTAGCATCGCTAATCATAGCTTACATCAACTTTTACTAGCAGTGATTTTAAATGGATTTCTCCAAATAGCATGACAAACTTTACCTGTCAAGTAAGAAACTTCACGTGGGAAGCCAAACCTGTGCTTTTAGATCACACCAGCATGTGAAATGTAGATATTTTGAAAAAACACGATCAGAACGCAAGCTTCAATGAATACCTGAAACCATAGACCACCACACATATACAACTGAAAGTGTGCATGTGCCGATAGCGAACCTAGGGACGAGCACGTACGACGGCCTTAAGTCAACATATCATCAGAATGATTGACAACTGAGATGACCAATAGTCTAGATGATCCACCTGGAAAAAGAAAATCTTCCGCTATACCTTTAAGTGAATATAACTTAACTGAGTCAAAGCAAAAAAACAACAACTCAAAAAGTTAAGTTGCGTTAAAATATTTTTTACAATGTACAGTGATGAAGTTTTTAGTGCTTAGCAGGCCAGTATTTATTTTTTTATAAAATATATTTATTATTTGTTATGTCAGTGATGCATGTCATGCATGTGTGGCCAAAAAAGATGTGCACTGTCTACTGAATGGATTTAATGGAAAAAAATATTAATAGGTAAAGTTCAGATTTGAGGTAGTCAGCAAACCCAACTCTTTCCTGGTCTTTCTCGATGATAAATAAGCAGGACATTTCTAATTCAAATGCCACGAGTTGGCATAACTGCTGGGTGTACGGTAAAGATCTAGAACTTGCAGTTTTAAAGTACTTTACAAAGCAACAGTAAGTGGATACAGTGACTACACTAAGAAGCATGATTCAGATTGCTTCCTGAAGATCGAAACGTCCCCCGTGTGATGGGTTTCATCTGAGCTAAAATGATCACGCTTCATTCTGTAATATTTCACCTCTGTGTGAGTGGCCCATGTAACGTGGCCTTGTTATATCTACGTCCATCTGAATGCTAAACCTCTTAATAAAGTGTTAATCGTAAACTGTGCGTGTCTGTCAAAGCGCAGTGATTAATCTTGGTTTCAAATTCCCAGCCGAGGCCAAATTAAAATCATAGTTATGCTTTAAACAGAAGGGAATTTGAAATACAGCAGCGTAAACGGTTCCTTAAATAGACGGCAGTCACGCAGCAGGCGAATACGTGTAGCGAGAACAATGGCTGGTAGACAGCGGCATATGTGTGCTTCAGATTTATGTAGTGATAGAGTAACTTGGCTTACTGCCTCTGGATTGTCAGCTCATTGTCTATGGCCAATGATATAGCATATGGGAATTGGGAAGCAATTCAGTACCAATGAGGCAATTTGCATGGGACAGATGTGTTGCCCCTGTTGATAAATATAACACTCCTGCTATAAATCTGTATTGTTGAATTTTTTTTTGTTTTTAAGAAAAGGTCTGATGTAAAGGAGGTGCACTGTCACTATAAAATTCACTTCTGGATTCAGTGAATAAGAGAGAGACTTCATGATGTTAAGCTCAGATTGTAAGGCTTTGTGTCACGTTTCAATGGATGCCGAGCTAAGGCATAGCTTACTGTTTTTTTCTTGGTAAAAAAACGCTATGACCTGTGAATCAGTCATTTAACTCTTTCCCCGCCAGCATTTTTCATGATTTTCACAGAAGTTTAATGCCTCCCAGAAAATGCTCTTCTTTAAATATATAAACACACAATGTATTAAATAAAAGAACAGACCCTCTGCTTTCAAACAAAAAATAAAATGTTTCATCCCACCTTCATCAGTTTTTTTTCACCTCTCAAATATGGGTAGGTTTCTTCAAAAACACAACATTTTGAGCAAAAAGCTGAGATAAATATTTTTATTGTATACATTCTTTAAACATCATTAAAGGACCAGGATATATTAATGCATTTGGCAGACGTTCTATCCAAAGCGACTTACCCTTAAAGGGATAGTTCACCAAAAGTTTTTTCATGACGGAAATGAAATTAGAAATAAACATTTTGTTTGTCTTGAGCCAAGGATTCCAGTGATTTAAAACACTTGACATTTGGACTCGAATTGTGGGAGTTATGAGCATCAACGCGTTTGCCATTGCTGTAGCGCCAACTAGTGATCGGTCAGAGCATTTTTTTGCACGTGACCCCAGAATAAGTTAATTTATATATGTACCAAATTTGGTGTCAATACCTCATTCATGTCCCCAGACATAACCAATCAAGTTCAAGCGGCTCCGCGCACTTCAGGCGTTTGGTCATGGTGTGTCGACGGTGAGTCGAAAGTTCAACTTTTTTTAATAACTTTTCATATTTGAACTCCAAGGAATATTTCAGCACTCGATTGGTTCCGATTGGGCGAAAAATAGCGAAAGAATTTTAATGATTTAAATAAAATCTAAGATATACAATTTGTTTGTCTTGATCCAGTGATTCCAGTAATAAAAGGCACTTGAGTTATGAGCATCAACGCGTTTGACATCGCTATAGCGCCACCTATATTCCAATTGGGTTGATACTCTCTCAACTTCGCGCACGATTGAGACCTACCATTTGGCAAAATGTCATGTTTTCTAGGCCTTAAAGGGATAGTTCACCCAAAAATGAAAATTCTGTCATCATTTACTCACTCTCATGTTGTTACAAACCTGCATAAATTTCTTTGTTCTGATGAACACAAAGGAAGATATTCTGAGAAATGTTTGTAATTTACTTCCTACTATGGAATTAAATAGGGTCCACAAGCAGTTTGGATAAAAACATTTCTCAAAATATCTTTCTTTTTGTTCATCAGAACAAAGAAATTTATGTGGGTTTGTAACAACATGAAAGTGAGTAAATGATGACAGAATTTTCATTTTTGGGTGAACTATCCCTTTAAGGTTTGGTCTGCACGATTAGTTTTACGGCAAAATAATAATAATAATAATAATAAAAATTCTAACAAATACAATAGGGTTTCAGCACTTTGTGCGTGAACCCCTAAAGATAAAAAATAAAATATTGATAAAAATATATAGAAAAAAATTAAATTATGATTTAAAATAAAAAAATATGAACATTAACTGCATAGATACAAATATACGCAAAATTATTTACACAGCAAACTGTAGGCTGAATAGTAATATTGACAATTTCCAAATGTCATAAAAAATGAATTATTATGGCAGGTCAAAAATTTACCTAATTTAGCGCTTACACTAAGTAACCTTTTTTTTTTGCCAAAAATATCACAAATCAGAACCTGGCGGTCACTTTTCAATGCTATCTCGTTCTAATTCATATGTATTTGACTTGGTGGCAAATTCATATTACATTTTTGTACGATTTGCCTTGACCCCTGTGACGTTGGGCTTAGAGATGGAGTTTCGTTATTGTTTTTAATCATTGGTCAGTTTGGCAAGATGAGAAATTCAAAAATCTTTTTAAAAAACTTGTTTTAAGGTTTATTTCAATGCCCATAGTGTATTTAAATTAATTTTATGCAGTAAAAATTACATTTGCACCATTTTTATGAAAATTAAGACTGAATGGACCTGAAATTGTCAAATGGTGTAACCGCCAATTGCGCCAAAGAATGAGAAATATTAAATATTTATTTATCCACCTTGGTGGCATGTAAGCGTAATCATAAAAAAATAAGTATACGTTAATTATAAATGTAAATTTTAATGCGTTTTTGTAATATTTGTCCTGAAATATGCTGAAAACAGCTCTGCTTTCTAAATAATCTTTGACAAATGATGTAAAAATGTATGTAAAAAAAACATATTACACTAAACTAGATGATTATATTTTATTCCACATTTTTATGAATGTATTTATATTTTCATTTACAGAAAAAACTAGTTACACCAATTGACACAGACCGGTTACACCACATTGACATCTTTGCAATTATCCCCCAAATATTCTTTCAAAACTAAATACAATCAGAAATTTTAGACTTGGTCCTCAAAAAATAGAAAGTATGCAAGTAATCTCCAAATTTATTTTGAAATTTTAACCCTTTTACATTTAATTGAACCATACGGACACAAAATAATTAACGTCATATAATTGACTATTTTGCAATTACGAATTAGCCACCTCATAAAAAACATACGAATTGCCATGGGATAGCATTGGAAAGTGACCTGACCAATTTTCAAAATTTATGAAAGTTTTCAGGCCGAACTTTCATTGAATGAACTAGGTCAGCATAAATATTCCTCACACTGTTTGTATAGCCAGCAATCGAAAAGACATGAAATGGCATGGGGATGAGTAAATAATTTTCATTTTTGGGAAAACCTGTCCACCCACTTTATCTCTAAACACTTTTTGGTAAGAAAGGACATGCACTCTTATTATTTTCAAAGTGTCCCCTTCTCTGCTACAGTGTATGTGACATGAGATAGACGCAGAAAGCAAAGCATTATAATTAGATTGGATTATTGTGTGAAACTCTGGCTCGCCCTATTGTGCCATATTGACATTGACAGCTGCCAATACAATGAGCGATGTTAGGATCATCTCTGAAATAGGAATATACAGCTCCGTCAGATTTCCCGGTGAGGTGAGGTCATCGAGGCCAGAGGAAGAAGAGAAATGGGGTTTGAAAATCATAAAGCTGCAAATACTTACAGTACTCTACAGTATGATATTCATGAGATCACCATCTGGTGCATTTACAGACGACATGCAATAAACGCAGGCAATGTCTCCCTCGAAGATAATGTCATTTTATTGACTGGTGACCTACAGCAAAGGTTTGACTCATATAGTTTAACCCCAGAGAAACAGATCAGGGGTCTAGTTTTACATAGCACATCTGTCCATCTGACTGGCTCTTAAGCTCTCGGGAACGGGGCAGGGAAAGAGGGCTTAGTCGAATTTCCCAGTGGTAGGTCTTGAGCGATAGCACGATGGCTTTTTCCAGGTAATGTGTTGAGATTTTTTCTCCCAGGTGAATTACCGGGCTTAAACTGCTGTTTAAAATTCACCGGGGTGCCTGGATGAGGACAATCAGTGCTTCTTTCTGTGCTGATTATATAGAGGTGAGGTGCATTCATATTCATTTATGCAGGCGGGAATGTTGGGTCCCAGTTCTCTTCGATGCTGCTCTTTTCCAAGAACTGGAAATCTCACATCTCAAGCTATTTATCAGTGAATCGATGTACATAAATGACCTACATTTAACTAGTAGGAGGAAAGTCAACCCTTTCATGTGGGTCATTGTAAAACCAGGCATTATACTAAATCATAAAATGTCATCCGAACTTTTTTTAATAAGAAGAAATTTGATTGTGCGCTTATTAAATTACTGGCTTTGGAATTACGAGGAATAATGGTAAAATACTGTTGAATGTAACACCAGTAATATTTTGTCATCTGGGTTGCTAGTGTAAAATTTCCCTTCGGGTATAAATGCGAAATGCGAAGAGATCTATTTGAAGAAAAAGCAAAAGCAGTGATTTTAGCCTTAAAGACCACACATTTCAGACTGCGTGGCTGATTAAAAAAAGAATAACAACTTCTCTGAACCCGAAGGTCCATCTTATACCGGATTGCGGTGAAGACAATAAAATGGGTGCTTTGGAGGTCAAAAGTTAATGAAACAGTCAGTTCAGCGAAGCAGTAATATACCACAGCGATCCAAACCATCCAGGCCATTAATCATCCTAATTTAATAAATGTAAGAATAATGATGGGACATTAGTTGAGGACGTTTACTTTCAGCCCTCATCACATTTTAATAGTTGTAGATTTAAACAGGAAATGTCAGCTCTCGTTTGGAAAGCAGCACATCAGTAAATGAAGTACCAAGCTAGAGAAACATCGCAAGGATTCAGACCACCACAATCAGAATCGTATTACAATCCAGACTATATACATAATATACACTGAAAAAATAGCTAATTGAATTTTCTCAATTTATTTAAGGTGAGTGGTTGCACGCTATTCGATTATTTAAATGTATTTAGTTGAATTTACTCAATTATTTTTATTGTTTAGTACAAATTAGTTAAATTAACCAATGTTACTGTTTTCTATTCATGTTACTGTTAGTTCTACTTAAATTACACATTTGGAAGCGAATCATATAACACATCAATGAAAGTGAAGCTGATTATGGCATAAACATGTCAAATATGAATGCTTAAAGGCATGTACACTTACAATGTAATGCTTTTGACCAAATCAACCCTAAACAACTGATAAATGAGACTGTTCTCATCCTAAGCAAATGCTCCACTTGTATGCAAAACAGAAACTCTTTCAAATACTAAAATAACAAGATTCTAAACATTAATAAGTTCGTAATTGAAAATAATATTTTTATATTTACTCTCATTATTCTTATGCAAAGCATGCTGGGAATTGGAAATCTCTGCCCAGTTTTAGCAACATTGCTTTAATACAACACAAATTATTCATGTAGTCCCAACTTAAATGAGTCAATTTTACATAGGTTGATTTGAAATGCATGTAAAATGCCTAGAAACCAAAAAAAAAGGTATTGTAATGAATTAAATGAGAAAATGATAAAGGGGACATTTTTACAAGACTTCTTTAAGATGTCAAATAAATCTTTTGTGTCCCCATGGAGTACATACATGAAGTTTTACATTAAACTACGATATAGATAATTTATTATAACATGTTAAAATTGACACTTTGTAGGTCAATGTGCCGGTTTTGGGTGTGTCATTTAAAATGCAAATGAGTTCATATTTGCACTAAATAGCAGTGCCGTGGTTGGATAGTGCATATCCCCTTCTGACATCACAGTGGAGACAAATTTGAATGACCTATTTTTTCACATGCTTGCAGAGAATGGTTTACCAAAACTAAGTTACTAGGTTGATCTTTTTCACATTTTCTAGGTTGATAGAAGCACTGGCCACCCAATTTTAGCACTTAAACATAAAAAAGTCAGATTTTCATGATATGTCTCCTTTAAATTGAACACGGAAACTAATGCTGTTTGTACTCAAAAAGTCGAGCAATCATTACTTAAATTTCACATTTTGGATCCATAACTTAACTATCTTTGTATACTCAGCTAATTAACTTACATAAACTATAAACTTTAAAAAATCAAGTGCAATTAATTTAGGATTATCAGTTCAAAATGCTATGAGGAATACCCATAAGCCCTTGTGTCTGCCTGAACATTTTTAATGATTTATCTTTGGTCTGAGAATAACAACTGATAGGACATATAAACCAGTTGATAATAACATTTCTTGGAGTTTTATACACATTATTGATGTTTTTTGTAAATTGTAGGTTTTTTGTGTAGTCACTCTTCAGGTGATCAGTGTTTCCTTTAGTATGCATGCACCACATTTAACCCATTGTATTTTTCTCCACTATAATGAAGATGCATGTGAACAGTGCAGTTTGTTGTGTGGTTCTGTGGAGAATTGAGTTGATTGATTGACATAGAGTCAGTCCAGAATAACTTTCATTACACATTGTTATATAAAGTTAAATGACAATTTAAGTTCAGTCTTTATGAACACCAAGTGAACTTAGTTGTTTAAGTGCACTGTACAAACTCCAAGTTTGGTCAATTTTAAGTTCAGTCTATGTGGCTATTAAGTTAAGTGAACTTAAATATATAAGTCTTTGGGAGACCCATTAATTAATTTAATCGAGGCAACGAGTTTACTCATTAAAATTAGTACTGAGATTTCTGATTAACTGAGATTTCAATGAATTAGGGTCAGAATATTTTTTTTTAGTGTACGTTGAATTTGTGGTACAAATTCTTGCTGGTCAGAATTTTTTATTGGAAGCTGTGTGTTTAATGATTCGTGTATAATACAATGACATCCGCTTGTTCTATTTAGGGAAACACATGTGAGTTAACCTTAGTGTTGTAGTCAAGACCACCTAAACCGAGACCAAGTCAAGACCAAGACCAAGACATGCCGAGACCAAGTCAAGACCAAGACCAGTGCAAGTCACTGAATTAAAACACTTATGATAAAATTTGGAATATTAGGCACTTCTTGTCTGTGTGTGTGTGTGTGTGTGTGTGTGTGTGTGTGCCATCAGAGAAGTTGATAAAATAATCAAAGGCATTGCAGACATGTGGGATTTTATCTTTGTCTATAAGCAAATAAAAGTGAACAAACACTAAAGAGCTGAAATAAACTTGACCATTTAATCTGAACCGTCTTTCCATGGCTTGCCATCCACTTAACACAATGCAGGTGTTTTTAGTAATAAAATTAGAAAAATTGTCATTGAGAGAAACCTAAACAATGCTTAAACAATGCCAACATCATATGCCAAACCTAAATAAACTGCATAAAATTAATGATAAAAAATAAAGTTGTGATGTGCACTGCAAAAAAATTCTTTTTAAGAAAAAATGTTCTCAGTATTTTTGTCTTGTTTTCAGTAAAATATCAAAAAATTCTTAAATTAAGATGCTTTTTCTTGATGAGCAAAACTACCCAAGAAAATAAGTTTACTTTTTAGAGCAAAAATATTACATTTAAGTGATTTTGTGAATAAAAAATCTGCCAATGGGGTAAGAAAAAAAAATCTTGAACCTTTTTCTAAAACACTAAATTCAAGAAAAATGCAAGAAAAATTAGCTTACCCCATTTTGCAGATTTTTTGCTTGGTTTATGCACAATTTGATATTTTTGCTCTAAAAACTAGACTTATTTTCTTGGGGCGTTTTGTTCATAAAGAAAAAGCATCTTAATTTAAGAATTTGTAGATATTTTTACTCAAAACAAGACAAAAATAACTAAGAATTTTTTTTCTTAAAAATCATTTTTTTGCAGTGTGCCATCAGTTGTGGTCTTGACCAGTCTTGAAATAAAATTCCGAGTCCTCTTTGTCTGAGACCAAGACCGGTCTCGAGAACTACAACACTAGTTAACCTTCTGTAACCTCAACAATGATTCGAAAGACCAGAACTCTACAATTGTCTGAGCTATAATACTGAACTATGCTATTATTGCATGTCAACAATGTCTTATTTGGCATGTACGGTATGTGAAACATTCTCTGGACGTAAAGTGCCAAATGTATACATAACTGTACCTAATGTAATATATTAGGACCTTTTTAAAGGGTACTGCATGCCCAAGTGACAGCATGGGACCATTTTCATTTAAAGGGATAGTTTACCCAAAAATAAAAAATATTTGCGCACTCTCATGTTGTTAGAAACAGTTCACCCAAAAATGAAAATTCTGTCATCATTTACTCACTCTTATGTTGTTACAAGCCTCTATACATTTCTTTGATCTGCTGAACACAAAAGAAGATATTATGGGGAATATTTGTAACCAAACTGTTTTTGAGCACCATTGACTTCCATAGTAAGATTTTTTCCTACTATGGAAGTCAATGGTGCTTCTGTTTCCTGCTTGATTACAACATATTTGTGTTCATCAGAACAAATACATTTATACAGGTTTGTAACAACATGAGAGTGCGTAAATAATACTAAAACTATCCCTTTAAATAAAAATGGTCCCAAGCTGTCACTGGGACATTTAGTACCCTTTTAAATGTATTTACAGTTATGTATACATTTGGTACTAATATGCACTCTTTAGGTGCAAATATATACAGTACTGTTTAAAAGAGTACTTTACCAGTGACAGCAGACCATTTGACAATTCTTTTTATACATTTAGTATGTGATATGTGAACCGAACCCACAACCGTATACACTGCTAACACAATGACCTATTAACTAACCTACAGGAATACTCTCTTCTCATCTAAGAAAATATTTTATATAAAGGAGAATCTGAGCAATCAGTTTATTTTCTTGAACGGCATTTGCACCAATAAAACAAAATATTGCATTTTATGTGTATAGAAAAATTAAAAAAAATATTATGTATTCAACAACGTTAAATGGCAAAATGCACAGAAACGGAATTCAAATTTTAAAGTAGTGTAGCTCCAAAGTCTGACGGGGTTGTGAGCCTGAACCCACAGCCTCATACTGACCCATTGTGGCTAAAAATGAGAACTACATCTGTGTAGTAACAAACACTTTAAAGTATAGACAACAAGAGGCTTTAGGGTGCACACTATCAGTGTCAGAACTGGAAGAAGCAGAAAGCAATCAGCTGAAGAGTTCACGACCTCTGTCCTGAAGCACAATATGAAGAACAAAAATATAAAATATCAACCAAAAGCTGTGAACAATGAAGCAATGAGCCAACAAGACAGAAGAGCCAGTGAACTCAATCAGACTCTCCATTTCAAATGCCAAGGCTGAACAGTAACCATGACCTATAACAGCACGTGACATTTTCGTGCTATTCAGTGCAGTTCACTTAGATATGGAAATGCGAACCTGCTGATTTGATTTCAATGAATGTCATTCAAGATTTAAATGAGAAAAGACGCCGTATGTCCTTTCCACGTCGACTCAAGGTGGAGGATTCAGTGTTGCTGGAGACAGGATAGGGACACAAATCACAATGTGACATATGCCTCTGTCCTGACATTTTGTGATTGCTATGAAAAATTGTTCCTACATGAGTTTGTTACATGGCCTTCTGTTTTTAACATTTGCAGTGTGTTATGAAATAATGTTTTTACACTCTTAAATACTTTTTGGGTAACAATTGCACATTGTGACATTCTTGTCTAGTCCCCATCCCCATAAAAAAAAAAAAAAAAAACTAGTAAATACATTAAATATTCACATTAGTTTACTCATTCTCATGTGACTTTGAACAAGTAGGCCTATGACTAATTCCAGCATTATGGATGTGACGTTTTCAGTCATACATTCAAATGTAATGTCTCAGAGAATATATTTATTACCAATATTCATCTGGGTAATACCAAGGAGGATTAGGCCAAGCTAAAATAAAAAAATAAAAACATTTCGAGATTAAAGTCATTAAAATGCAAGAATTAAGTCGTTATTTACCGAGAAAAAAAGTCTAAATAAATATAATTTGAGAATAAAGTCGTTATTTAACAAGAATAAAGTCGTTATTTAACGAGAATAAAGCCGTTATTTAACATGAATAAAGTCGTTATTTAACGAAAATAAAGCCGTTATTTAACAAGAATAAAGCTGAAATTGATATGAATGTGACAATTCTAAAACCAAACTACGAAAATTTTTTGAAAACCTAAACAAAGACCTCCCACTGGTATATAAGCCACCAAATATTGATGTCTGGACACTTGAAAAAACTGACAAATGATAAACTTTTTAATAACAAAAGCACATAAGCAGACAGAGACACACTAAATCTGACTGAGACCAGACAACAACTGAGTGAATTATTTATGGAGTGGAGATAATGATGGTAATGACTGGCAGGTGAGGATGATAGGTGAGGGGAGCGTGGAGGATTATGGGAAATGGAGTCCAGAGAGAGCTTCTTATTTCTTTACTCCATTCCAGCATCTACGGCTATATTCATGGCGAGAACCAGTTAATCCATACACAAGTGTTATTCAGACATGTTGATCCATACTCCAAAGAGAGCTAAACATTGAAAACAGGAAACGGGCTGAACAGCTAAGAACAACATTTTAGATATCAGTATGGTTAAAAACATCATGGTAAGGTTGACATTGGCATGACATTTCTCCTACAATGTAAAAAAATGCAGCATTTTTTGAAAATATGCTCATTTTCCAGCTCCCCTAGAGTTAAACATTTGTTTTTTTTTTTACAGTTTTTTGGAATCCATTCAGCCGATGTCTGGGTCTGAGCACTTTTAGCGTAGCTTAACACAAACCATTGAATCGGATTAGACCATTAGCATCTCGCTAAAAAAACCCCAAAGAATTTCATTGTTTTTCCTGTTTAAAACTTGACTCTTAGTTACATCGTGTACTAAGACCGACGGAAAATGAAAAGTTGTGATTTTCTAGGCTGATAGCTAGGAACTATACTCTCATTCTGGCATAATAATCATGGATTTTGCTGCTGTAACGTGGCTGTCTAAAAAAACAAACGGTGCTATATAGCACCAAAACTGTTGCTTTGGATCGTAATCATAGAAGAACCGTTTTTAGTTCCATATAGCACAGGTGAAGCACCAGTGAAGCACCTGTGTAGAACCATATAGGGGCCATATAGCACCACTATAGCACCACATATGGTTCTACAAAGCACTTTTATGGTTCTACACAGGTGCTTCACTGGTGCTTCACCGGTGCTATATGGCACTAAAAACGGTTCTTCTATGATTACGATCCAAAGCAACAGTTTTGGTGCTATATAGCACCGTTTGTTTTTTTAGAGTGGGAGGTGCAATGATATTACACAGTGCACGAAAACAGTCCCCTGCTATTGAAATTTACCAAGGGGACTACTTTCAGGTGCTGCATAATATCATTGTGTGGAGTGTCCCTTTAGCTCAACAAAATAAGTTAAACGATTTCAAATTTTGTTTTTATAAGTTATGTCTTTTTTAGGTAAAAAGCGACATTTTTACAGTGTATATTTTTCAGGCTGCACTTTAAAAAAAATAGCTGTAATTATGCAGCTAGTTGCCAGTAACTAACTGTAGAAGATAAAGATTGAAAATGTTTCATGTTCGTTTAACTTTGAACAAACTGTTGCCAGTAAATAACATAAATGTAAAATCTATAGTAAGTTACTGGCAACCAGCTTCCAGTAATACTTTCATTTCTACAGAATTTCTTTACAGTGTGCCCTTGACATATAATGAAAGTGAATGGAGACTTGGACTTTTAATCTCCATATGAGAATATTTTCAGTGATTTACGTATAAAGTCCACAATGGGCAGGTAATTACATTGCCCGTGTCTTATTAATTATACATCAAGAATTGGTGATACAGCCTTCATAAATTTTGCTCCAAAAATATGGAAACATTACCATTAGACATTTGGGAAGATAGTATATATGGTGTTTAGTTAGTTACTTTATATTTATGGTTTGTTTTATATTGAATGTGCTGTATTTCATTTTTTTATGTTTAATGTATTTTGTTTGATTGAAGTAATGTTGTTGCTTATTTAACTGTGTATTGTTTATTCTGACTAGTTGATAGTTGAAAGGTGCAATACAAAGTTTCTTATTATTTACAAATTACATCTTATATTCCTGTTTTATATGGCTATAGAGGACATAAAATATGGCAAATAATTCTTTATTAAGTTTTATTGTCCTATAGGCAGCTTGTAACTGTATGCTTTGGTTGCAATCAGTACTGCTGATCAGTTTTCCTCTTTAGCTTTATTTCACTTCCTTCTTTAGTTAAAAACAACCAACTTCCTTAAACGATTTCACTTCCTGATGAACATTAGCACTGCCATCCTCATCATTTCGACAGATCTGTGGTGTGTGCTTTCTACTGCTATTAAAAAAGTCCTTCAGCAGACAGTGTATACAGAAAAGCATATTACCAGTCTTTCCAGTGTCATGCACATATACACAATGCATTAAGAAGTATAGAGAAACACCTCCTGTGGCATATTTTGACCAGTACCATTGTGATAAAGGCTAAACAATCTCAGTTTTTATGCCACCAGTCTCCTTAAAAAAAAGAAGAAGAAAAAAGGTGGCAGTATGCTACACACACTAAGACACCAATCTCAGTATAAACGAATAATTCACAATAGAAAAAAAACAAACATACAAAAGGAGTTTTAACCCACGTTTGTCAAACTACACAAGGAAGACAAAAAAGCAACAGAAAAGCGTACATGTTTTAAAGTTGAGGTAAATTGATAAGGAGTATATTTATATTTATCTATTTGCTGAGCTACAGTATTTCTTTTCTAAGCCTCAGCTTTTGTTCGCATGTTTATTTTTTATGTCTGCTACCCGTTGCCCCTCTCAGCAATGAGTTGAGTACTGTCTCATTGTTGATATGCACACACAGCAATAACCTCAGTGCAATATTGTATCATGCTGACATTTCTGCTGTCAGTAAACATTGTTCACGGACTATTTATTGTCTGCATTGTAATTTGTGAAAACTGGCTTTAAATCTGCCACACACTGTGGTAAGCATTTCCCTGCCAAGACTTCTTAAGATACACTGTAAAAAAATTCCGTAGAAATTTCAATGTTATTGCAGCTGGGTTGCCGGTAATTTACCGTAGATTTACATTTATTTTATTTACTGGCAAGAGTTTGTTCAAAGTTAAATAAATTTCAAATATTAACAAGTCTTTATCTTTACAGAATAAAACTATACAATAACCGCCTCATGCAAAGCATTCTTGGAACCAGAAATCATCATCAACCTTTTTCTGTTTTTTGGTCCAGATTTTGTTTTCCAGAATGTTTTGCTTGATGCTGTTTTTTAGTTTTATTCTGTAAAGATAAAGACTTGTAAATGTTTAATTTTCATTTAACTTTGAACAAAATGTTGCCAGTAAAAAACATAAATGTAAATCTACGGTAAATTACCGGCAACCCAGCTGCAATTTCTACGGAATTTTTTTACAGTGTATATTTTAAACTGTGCTTTTGCTTTTGCTATGCAGCAGAGAAAATATAATAAAATCAACATGTTAAACTTAGAGTACAAAAGCATTGTCTTTAAAGGGGACATATCATGACCTTTTCCATGTTTAAGTGCTATAATTGGGTCCCCAGTGCTTCTATCAACCTACAAAATGTGAAAAAGATCAACCCAGTAACTTAGTTTTGGTAAAGTCATTGTCATTGAAATTTGGCTCCCCTTGTGATGTCAGAATAAGATCGTATTATAATAATACCGCCCCTTAATTTGCACTATCCAACCGCACCATCATGACGATCAGTGTATACATTTTATCAGCTCATTAGCATTTAAAAACTATAATAAATGATCTATGCAGTATTTTGAGCTAAAACTTCACATACGTACTCTGGGGACACTAAAGATTTATTTAAAAAAAAAAAATTAAAGTCTCATAATATGATTATGGATATTGTCTGAAAATATTCATCTGGACGGCATGACCCTTATTTTAAACTTTATAAACTATGATGTGCCCAATATAGCTCACTATACCCTAAGTCCATATAGCAAAAATATATTTTCAAATATGAATACAAAATTTATTTCAAAACAAAACAATATATGTTTTGAAATATATTTTAAAATATGTTGACAAAAATGTATTTTTCACCAATATATTTTTGGGACATTTGTTGTATATTTTTGAAATATATATATATATATATATATATATATATATATATATATATATATATATTATATATATATATATATATATATATATATATATATATATATATATATATATATATATATATATATATATATATATATATATATATATATATATATATATACAAATATAATTTAAAGCATTTACTATGCATTGAAAGATAAACTTTCATGTTACAAACCTGTAAACATAGCAAGTTTTAAAAGATTTACAACTGCAAAAATATAGTTATCATTTTATATTTTATACATATATTTTATAAATTTTAACAAACTTTTATATTTTGGCTAGACAAAAAAATATATATTTTTGCCGTATGGGTTGTAAAATTAGAAATGTATAGTTGCCCCTGAAATACATTTTAAAATATATGTTAATATATAGGCCAAACTTAAAGCTATTAACATATAGGCTAAAACTAAATAAATGTTCTAATTCAATTTAATTAAGCTTTACTTCCTACAAAATGTATTTATACATGTATATTATTTATTTATTTTAATTTTTTTTGCCGTAGGCTATGTAGTGGTGTCCATTTGTAGTGGTGTCCGAAATTATAGGGGACATTATCGATTGCACTTATTCAATCCCATAATGCACAGAAATAATGAGTGTACAATAACTCAATTTCTACAGTGTTGCCAAGTCTGTGGTGATCACTTTAGAACTGCTGATGAAGATTGCTTTTCCCGTGGGTTAAATGTTGAAGGATTTTGTTTATCGGCTGTTAGTATTAAGGTAAGCTCATTTTATTTATAAAAAAATTAAGTGTTGGTATTTGGGCTATGATCAAGGTTGGTTTTGTTGCCCTAATCTGGCAATGCTGGCTGCAATCTCTTTACTGTGAGGCGCGTGGCAAATGAACTCCCGCGTCTCGACACAAGATGGCGCTCGCTGCGCTTCCTGCGTTTCCCCCTTTTTTATTTAATCATTCAAGTGAATATAGGCTATGTCAGTGAACTAATGTAGGGAATAGGGAATAAGGGTACTGTATATGGGGATATTTCGGATACAGTCTGGCTGTACGTGTGTTCACGAGAGAGCTGAGGTCAGGTGGAAGTCCTCTCACCCAACGTTAAAACCCTTGCTTTACCTCAAAAGACATTTAACAACTGTCTGACGCCTATGAATTGACTTTTGGAGTATACGCTTTTTTTTAGCTTTGATAAGTAAAATTTAATAATTTTGAAATTTAGTTTTACACACAGCTACAATAACTGTAATCTTTTTGTAAAATTATAACTTGTATGGTTGTAAATTTCGAAACGTGAATCTCAAACATCAATCTTGCGTATTTCTCTTAAACATGATATAAACACCTAAATAAATTTAGGATGGTACTCTAACTGTAGTCACTATCAATACTCTTCACAATTAAGGTGTGTTATTAATCATCACTGTCAGTTTATAAATAATTAGATAAATAGATGGGAGAAAGATTTTGAAAAGGCTTAAAGGAAAAGTTCACCATAACATGCCATCATTAAATTTTATCTAATAGAAATAATTGTCCAGGATTTTGTCCAGGAAAATCACATTAGCTCCCTTCACTATTATTATTAAATATTATCAATGAGGCTTGTAAATAGTTATAAATGTGCAAATGTTTAATCATAAAAAACTCCAGCTATACAAACAGGTGATTTTACGTTAGATTGAGCAAGTGCATAATCAGCATTCTACCACTAGAGGGCGATCATGCATAGTTGCTCTGCACAT
The DNA here is from genome assembly GCF_030506205.2 of Paramisgurnus dabryanus. Classification (NCBI taxonomy): domain Eukaryota; kingdom Metazoa; phylum Chordata; class Actinopteri; order Cypriniformes; family Cobitidae; genus Paramisgurnus; species Paramisgurnus dabryanus. The sequence goes on along the minus strand of NC_133358.1, from coordinate 9,239,785 downwards.
AGCATACGTCAGTATTTCTCAACTCCAGTCCCCCCCGAATGTTTTAGATGTCTCCCTTAATAAAACCTGATACAACTCATTAGCTTGTTTCATTAAGGAGACATTAAACATTCTGGAAGAAGGTTGATGGGCTAAATCAGATGTTTTATAGACATCTAAAACTTTCTTAGAGGGGGGCCCTGAGGACTGGAGTTGGGAAAACCAACACTTTTGGTGTTAATAAAGAGTATCTCAGCTTTACTGTTGCTGTGGGTATTGCAGAAAAAAATGAAAATGACTACAAAATTTGCTAAAATGCAGCCTTAGCATTTAAAAATCTGTAATTGACGTGTTGATTTTGACATCAATTAAATAACTTAATTTAAGTCATGTATTATTTTTAAATTAACAATAAACATTGCAATTTTGTTAACATGGAGATATCTCACACCATAATTTTTCATTTCTTTCATTTGTTATGTTTGTATAGCTATTTATCTTTTCTATGTAAAGTACGTTCCAATCTCCATTGTGAGTGTGAAATGTGTGTGTGTGTGTGTGTGTGTGTGTGTGTGTGTGTGTGTGTGTGTGTGTGTGTGTGTGTGTGTGTGTGTGTGTGTGTGTGTGTGTGTGTGTGTGTGTGTGTGTGTGTGTGTGTGTGTGTATGTACTAATTCCATTATGAACTTTTTATAAATAAAAGTTCACCCCTCTTTATCTGGGATTGATGTACCAGCAGAGAGTGAGGCGATGGGGTGGAAGAGAGATGCTTCATGGGACAGAGGTGAGGGACGCCCGTATATAGAGACCTCTTCACACTGATTGGTTGGATTACATGACCATGCTCATCCCAAACTTAGTTAAATAAACTTTTTTATAATTTTATTTTATTTTATATATCGTTATTATACAGAAATCTGCTTAAAATTAATAAGTAAAGATAAGGCGATTAAAATGTAAAAATTGCGACAAAATATTTTTTGTTAAATCTTTTTACATCTATTAAACATCTCCTTTTATCTATTAAAATCTATTTTGTGTTGGACTTTTAAACTTCACTCTCGAGGTACAGAAGGTACAAAAGTTGTCATTGGGGCGCTACCTTTTCAAAACGTAGACATTTGTACCTATAAGATACAGATTGGTACCTGAGAGGTTCATACTGGTTCCTCAAAGTTACATATCTGTACCAAAATGGTAGAAATTAGGGCCTTTTTAAAAGGTACTGTGCCAGTGAAAACCTTTCTTTCTGAGAGTGTATAGTTATTGAAACTTCTTATATAATGACACATACAGTACATGACGTCAATGGCATTCAACCAAGGAAGGCTCTGATAACATAAACATAATGCACTCCAATGCAAACATAGGGCCATATTTTGTACAATGCTTATACGCCTCTTAGTTGCAGCTATAAATGCCATAAAACCGGAGATTTTAATTATATTTTACATGGTTCAACAGCATCTTGTTTGCACAGATGTGTGTATGTGAAATTATATAGGTTATGTTAATATATAATAGTATATAAAACATGCATGCATGCATGCACACACACAGTATTTGAGCCACATATGGACACTATGTAACCTAAAAATAACACTTTCATATGCAAATACACCCACAAAATTTGACAATAGACATGACATTTAAATATATTATATTTACATTTTTGCATTTGGCAGCAGACACTTTTATTTAAAGTGACGTACAGTGCATTTGCTGTATACTTTTGTTATCAGGATTTGTGTTGTTTCCTGAATCAAACCCATGACCTTAATGAGTTATAAGAACCTTTACTATTTTCTATTTACATTTAGCTACATATTCTATTCTATTCTATTCTATTCTATTCTATTCTATTCTATTCTATTCTATTCTAATGAATCTATGAGTTTTTTTGTAAATGCTAAATATTATCAACAACATAATAGTAAATAGTTAACGTATCCATATCATACTTAATGAAAGCAGTGCTGTAGAATCTTTCTCGCGCTATTTTGATGTCATACGCTTATTGGTCTGGGCAGCGACGTCAGGCGCTGAACCGGAAGCTGTTCCGTGGTAATCGCAGTGGTGTGTGTGTGTGTGTGTTGGGCTCGGCGATACACTGACAGCTGAATGACACAATGTAACGGCGACGCGCGGAAATGAAATAACCTATTGATGCACGCGCACACCCACAAACATCATACAGCGCAGTTATTGCAGAGTTTTGTTGTTTTGACGAATGGCCGTGCAATCCTGATACAAATAACTCTTATCGGTGATTTTAACGCATTAAATCTAAATGGCTCTCCGCGAGCGTTTAAATCCGCTCGGCACACTGGAATGATCTTATAGCGGATCGCGAAGCCTGTGTTTGATCTCATCATCCGCGCCCGTTACGCCCCATCTTCTGTCGGGTGGGCTCCGTCGATCGGTGGGCGGATAATTATCAGCGCTAATATCTCCAGACATCAGGAACCATGGGGAACACCACGTCGTGTTGCGTGTCGTCCAGCCCGAAGCTCCGGAGGAACGCGCACTCGAGGCTGGAATCGTACCGGCCCGAAGCAGACCTGAGCCGAGAGGACACGGGCTGCAACCTCCAGCACATCAGCGACAGAGAGAACATAGACGGTGGGTGTGATGCTGGAAATAAAGGCTGAGGGCTATAGATTCTATAGAGTTCATTATCGGGTCAGTGTTTGAGCCCAAAAAGTGCCAAGTATGATGATGTTATCATTTTGAAGTAAACCATAGTTTTATCACGGTAACCACGTTATTTGTAGTGAAAGCATGGCAAGCAGAAATGTACAATTGTCACCGTACAGTAATCATAGTTTTACCATGATATTTGTGGTAAAACTATGCTAATACAAATTGTAATATATCCATCAAAACAGTTTTTGTTAAACCCATATTGAATTTTTCGTGTTCGCCTACATTGCATGACAATTTAAATACCATACACGTGCATGTTGCAATAATTTGGCACTGTTGCAAGTTTGTATCATAATGTAATCAAAGTATCATGGTTGTTTGTGTCATGATACAACCACGTTGGTATTTTGGTATTATTGAACCTGGTGACTATAAAGTCACGTCATAAGCATGCTATTGTACCTAAAATAGAAATAAACAAAAGTTTCACTGTACTATCTTGATATTTTGGGCATGTGGCATGGTACCACCATGTGTTTCTGAACACATGCCATGATAGTACCACAAAAATACTATGGTACATTAACTGCTGCGGTACACATCAAAGTACTATGGTTATACCATCTGATGATGTCACTTTACCACAGTACACGTACAGCACTTAAAATGCAATAGAGCACCAGCATATCATCATATTATAGTACTGCCATTATATATACCATAGTACCTGCATGATCCACATCACTACTGCTGAGGTTTCCAATATTTGTTCATCTCTATCCTGAGAATTAAGAAAGTCTGATCAATGGTGCGCTTACGTGCTGGACATCAGTTGAAGTGCAAAGTGGATCCAGATATGTTCTAATGTAATTTAACATCTGAAAGGAGAGATGAAAGTGTCATGGGACTGCAGGCAGACATACTATGCGCAGGACTAGAACATATTAGGTATCTTTAAAGCCTTAGAAGCAGCACAAAATGTATAAAAATTGTATAAATGGTACTTTGAAGTCAAGCATGCCAAGCGCTTGTTCTAAATTGACCTAAATTTAAGAATATCTCTGTTTAGAGCCGATACCTTTTAAGTGTACTTAATGAAACGGCAAGCTTCAGCATTTTTTTGCAAACTCCCATGATGCTTTGCACACTGCAGGAAGTCTAGAGTTTCATCTTCGCTAGCCCGGCCTTCATAGTTAAGTTGGATAAAGATGCTTTCCCGAATGTTGGGAAGCTCTGTGCCAGTCTCTAGAGATGGCAAAGGAACTGTACTGTGATTAACACAGCCCATTGTGATTCAGACAGCTGCTGTGTGAATTGGCTTTATACAAGTTTTTCATTTTCTCATTGTTAAGAAGCTGCTTTGTGGTTATTGTAGTGGTTTTACCTTTAATTATAATGTATCTTTGTATGGAGCGTATTGCTTTATACACTATAGTATTGGGGGGGATAATTAACAAATTTATTTATTTGTTCATTTTTTACTCATTTATGACAAGTCACTTGATTGGTGGACAAAAATAAGCTGATTTACTCTAAGGGCAACACTGTCATGACCGCAACCTTCTTAAAACTGATGCCGTAATTCCGAGCGCGTCATTAAAGCCCAGGCGCTCTGAAATTTCCTGTGTGCCATGGAGCGGGAACAACGCACTTGTTGGTTTTAAACCCCTGTGTGCTTAACAATCTCAGTGCAAGGAAATGTAAGAGCCGTGCGTATTACAAGCTCAGGTGCGAGGAAGAGTCAGAGTGATGCGTATTACAAGTTCAGGTTTTACAAGGAGTTCTTGCTGCAAGCGCAATGCACATGTTAATGTGAAACTATGATGATAATAATAATACTTTAAAAACTATAATCTAACTATCGTCACAAAGGCCCGCTATCGGCCATATGTCTGACTATCGTCGATAGATGATAGTGTTCTCTACTGGCATAATCCTACTAGCCACTTCACATACTAACTTTTATTGAGGGTTTGTACTTGGTAAGGTGAGCTGGTTAAGGGCCTAGTCTCTTGTAGCTTTGCAGCATGGACCCGTCATCCATTGCCTGACGCACACTCCCCACAAAAAACTAAAGCGTTTGCTGAAATGACCCATTACAATCTCCACAATTTACATGCATGCTTTTGGCAGACGTCCTAATCCAAAGAGTTTTACAGTGCCTTTACAGCTATACATTTTATAATCACATGCGTTCCCTTAGGGTTACATTTTCATTTACAAGCCTTAAACAAATTCATATTTACAAAGCGACTTACAGAAATGAGGAAAACAGTAAAGCGATTCATCTTTTGGAGGAAATAATACTAAAAGTGCTTTACAAAGTTTTAACCTTTGTTAGAGATGAGTTGCCAGCTCCATTCTCTATAATCTGAGTAATAGGAACGCTGAATTTTGCATTATGCATAAATGCTGGATTATTTTTTAAACCCAGCCGTTAGGTTAAAAGGACCCCCAACATGTTTATTTTTTTTAACCCAGGAATGAATTAACACAACCCAGCATTTTGAGCTGAAACAACCCAGTGTAGGTTAAATAACAACTCAACAGATTGGGACTGTCTCTTTAAGACCCAACATTAACATTTAACCTAGCATTTTTTGAGTGTAGTTTCAGTTGTGATGTAATCGTCTACACCTTTCAAGATCCCACTGTACACACATTTGGCTGAGGTGAATGCAGTTATCTGTGAGATTAGCTTTGGTTTTAACTGTTCCACATTGGCTCACATGTTTTCTTTTTCTGATTCTCAACCACTTCTTCTCTGTGTAGACACTAGCAGTGCAGTGTGACTGTAGCATGATACAGAGTGCACTACAGTAGGCTGTTTGTTAGTAAGGGTGTGTGCGGGTGTGCATGTGCATCGCCTCAGGGTTGTGTTTATAACTGTGACTCCCTCATACAAATGTGTGACTTGTGTAAAGTAAGCCATTGTGTGAAGTCAGACTTTAGATCTGCTGACTGTAAACCCTGAACCCTCTTTCTTCAAATTTCACTTTCAGTTTTGACTCCTGTCACTTTTCTTGATCTCATCGGCTTCATGCATGGATTAACTCTTTCCATATTTTTGAAGTTCTCCTATCACTCAGCATCTCCTTACTGCTTATTGCTCTCAGTGTTTCCATAATCCTACAATTGTCCTATGTTAGTATCTTCATACTTCTGCAGTTATCTTGCCCTCATCATATCCACACTTGGCATGTTTAAACATCAACATTAGCACATGCCGATATTTGCTTTTTAAAAAGAAAAGCGAATAGTGAAATAAACTCCTATCAGCAGTAGTCTATTACCAAACATTACCTAGTTTCAGATTTGTTTGAGTCACACGCGTGAGCTCAAAACAAGGCTAGTTTTACACACAACATTCAGGCCTACATGAATGTTTGCTCTGACAAAAATCATCAGAGAGATTTGGGTTAACTCCTGCCTTTGCACCAGAGTTCAGGTCGATTAGAAGTATTTTTAATAGGGGTGCAACGGATCACAAAACTCACGGTTCGGATCACATTACGGATTTTGAGGCACGGATCGGATCATTTTTCGGATCAGCAAAAAAAAAGTATGGGAAAATTCTAATAACAAATCAAGAAATTACAAACATTTATAAAAAGAACAAGGTTGCACATTAAGTAAGGTCTAAAATCATTAGTTACAGAAATCAAATGAATAATAACACTGCATTTATTGTATTAATTAAATGTAATTATTATTTTTTTAAAGCTTCAGCAGTGATTTTCTCTTTGTCTTGGGTTCTTTGATTAACATTAATGACACAGACTTAAGTAGGTCAATTGAGCTTACTGTCTCTTTAAGACCAAATATGCACAGACTGCATCTCTCCGTTTGTGCACTACCGAGTCCCCTTAAACGAGCGCACAGACACAGACAGAGGGCGAATTACAGACGGCGCAGCATTACAGTCGTCCCACATAAAAACGTTACGTTGTTTTTCATTGCTCTATTAGCCAAATGTATTTTAATACACTACAGTATGAGAGAGAGTAGCGCAACTCTCTGAAATTTAAACATCAAGAGTTCTGATCTTTGAAGGATGATGTCTGACTCGAGCTGGACCGGACGCATTCAACCGCACGCGTGCGTTTGTGCGTAAAGTAAACTGATCACTTTAGCGCCGTTTTGCAGTTAAACTGTTTAAAATCACTTGAATGTTAACATTTGCAAACCTTTATAATACTTACAAATGATAAACTTTCCCTATTTAAATTTGCGTATTAATCCGCGAATCACATGCGAGCCGAACCGTGGGTCGTGATCCGTACGGATCACGGATCAACTGCGATCCGTTGCACCACTAATTTTTAAATCATCCTGGATTGACACGGCCTGGGATTTACCGTACATACTGTAAATAAGACCGTAAACTGCTTTAGTAGCATGAACCACACTTTTTTTTGTTGAAATTTGCAGGATTTTTCTGATGCACACCATCAGGGGCGGTTCCAGGCATAGGCAGGGGCCTTGCACGCCCAATCAGAATTTAGTCAAAATAAATCATATTTTATTTTACCACAATTTATACATTGGTTGGGGGGGGTAATGCTATTTCATGCATTCTGACTTATTAACACAGTTTAAGAGTTTTAACCTTCATGCTAAACATAAGCAAAGTGTCAAAAAAGCAGTTGAGCTTCTGACAGAGTATAGAGGGTTTTCACGACGCATCATCAGAGCGGAAGTCGCCATATTGGAGGCACTCCGCATCACAACAGAGCACAGGCACTGATGTATATATCAGGAAAATAGTTAATTATTCCCGTGTTTTAGGTTGTACCAACAGGACAGATATAGAAAAACATTTGGAATATTATCGACTTCCAAAAGTTATTAAAAACCAGGGAAAGGAATGCAAGAAATTATCAGAGGAGGCGCTTGTGGTTGGCAAAGCTCAGGAAAAATAGTAGAAATATGATTAAAGTACATAAAGTATAAAACAAGTATGCTTCTACTTGTTGTGCTTTATTTAAATACTATTTAATATGTACTTTTTAAAAGTATACTTTTAGTGTATGCACAAAATGTACTTTAACACAACTAAAATTTGCGCTGCAATGCCAGTGTGCTTAATTGCTCATAACAAATTTTCTATTGTAATAGCCTAATAATATTTTTTAATAGTAAATGGTAAAAACAATTATTGCTTTCATTGTTTTACTGTGTGCTTATTTTACTGTAAAGCAGTACACTTTTAAATTTGCTATATAAATAAAGCAGACATTGACATATGGGCTCGGCATGAAAACCAGGTATTTGACTATATCGGGATATGCAACTGAAGGAATAATCGGCGGGTCGTCACGAATCCAAGAAGAGGGAGCTAACTTGTAGGGATAACTCGCCTATAAATTGTAATTTCTCGACATATCGTGCCTTTTCTTATGGTCCAAGTCCTTCCCTATATGCCTTTGCATCTTGGACACGTTTTCTGTTGTTTAGACATGTCTACATTCACTTAAAAGTATCCAAAGCGCACATTACTCCATTGTACTCCGTTCAGTTCCTTACACCGAGTGCCTCCACAATGGCCGCGCATCCGGGTTACCGCCCAGAACGTGACGTCGGTGAAAACCCTCTATTTCTGGGCCAAACTCACGCCTCCTTTTCCCTACAAGTTTTGGAAAGTTTTTTTTTTTCGAATTGGGGTATCCGTTATGACTGAATGACCCCATATTTCTTTTATATGCCTTTACCCATAGAAATACACGGCTGCCGTGCACGTCTAGTGAGATCGCGAACGCGTTTTAGCATTGTTCTGTCAAGTAGAAATCACCAGTATCTCTGCAAAGCATGCAACAACTTGGTTTTATCAGGACGGTTTCGACAAAAGAAGTGTGTTTTTGGATGTAAGTAGAAGAAAACCTTATTTAGCTCCTTATTTAGCTTTCCATGTCTTAAGACAACAGTGGATGCAGTTCGTTCCCGGAGAGCAACGTAATTGCGAATGGGTTTATGTTTGTTCCCTGGTTGCATTTAGGAGAGGATTGCTTTACAAACAAGGCTCAGTTCGACGCCGGATTTGCCACTTGTTTACAACTGATGGAGCGGTCGCAATCACAGGCGCAAGTAAATCAAAATCTCACGTGTTTTTTTTTGCAATCGGCGCATACATGTAAAAAACGAACAACAAAAAACATTTTCCACCTCAGCTGGCATTGTCCTGCACTTACGACATTTACACATTTAAAATGGGCAAATGCAGAAAAAACCCATCAAAATTTACGTCACTTTTTTAAAAATCGTGGGTAAACAAACAAGGATTAATTGATGGATAGAGACGTCCCGCTGTTATCGTTGCTGCTGTTGTTCCTGTTGATCAATTTGTGATTCTGGATCATATATGTAAGGCTGTATCTGACTGTAAGCCACAGTTATTTAAAAAAAAGTTTTTATTTAGTTTTGTTTTCCATAGATGTCACGGCTTTTAGATGAGTATCCAAAGGCTGCGCAAACTCTTAACTCTTCACCCCGCCCACCATACACCTTCAAGTGTTCATCGTTTTCCGGCAAAAACGGAACGTCCGTTCTGTCTTTTCATAATCTGACAACATAAAAGACTCTTATGAAGGATGAAATACTACTCTATAGGTAACCAAGATTAACAATAGATTGCCAAAAACAGTGTGTGTTATTGTGAGCTTTAAAAGCAATCTGAGGTGGGCTATGTTTTTCAATGGCTTTGGTTAGGATAGTCTACAGCCCTTCCTGCAACCAATTAACACCAAAAAATGTCAGTATTTTTGTGTTTTATTGTCTGAAAGCAACGTCACTCTACACTCAGGACTCATGAGGCGGGCGACCTCTGTCTGTAGTGGAGAATCTGATTGGCGCGACACAAGATTTCAAAGCAGAATAACTTGTGTGCACTGTGGTGGGTAATAAAGGTTAAAATATATTTTTAACAGTGAATGGGGATTATTTAAAAGCATCGTTTTACTGAATGAACACTAGGGCTGTCAAATTTTAATTCGAATTTCGAATATTCGTCGAATGTAAAAAAAATATACATATTCGAACGTAAAACTTTGCATTCGAATTTTACCTGTGTCAGGAAGCTCACGCAACGTGATGATGACGAAACTGACGCGAATTGTTATACAGAGCGTTAGCGGCTCAGCCAACTATGCGGAGCAAGCCAGCATTATTCATTTGAAAAATAGCAAGACTAGACAGTGGGGATTACGAGTCGGACAGAATACATATTAAAAGGGCTGTGTGATGCTTCTTTGGTTTTTGGAGCATCAACTGGAATTCATCCGCAAAGTGAAACTAGCTGAGATGACAGTGTCGTCTGCTTCTAAATGCAGTTTTAAAGTTTAAAATAACTGATCAACACGAAAGTGCCATAATACAGCTGCTTGTTTAGCAACATTAAAACCATATGTGCATCTACAGAGTCCACACCGCATATGAGAGAATTGCAATGTAACGCCGCGGTGGCTTTATTTTTATAACTGACTGGAAACTTGACTTTCACCTGGACATTTGATATGCAAGTTTTTCATCAACATTATCTGCGTGAAATATAAACATGATGATCATCTGCCAACTCGACTGTTTCAGCACGTCCTCTATTAATTACGGAGAGTCTGCTTTATTAACGGCTTCGCTCTGCGCGTAAGTTAAACATTTCTGTTCTGTACTTTATTACTCGCTTATATTTCTACATATTTTCAACCAAGGAACACACAAAATATAATTTGTTGTGAATAGCGTTTAAGCTTGACAAAATGTAAATGACTAATGATCTTTCCCACTTATTTTGGCTTAAATAAAGATTCATTCGTTTTCATACTTTAATACTTCATACTTTAAAACTTTCATACTTTTTTCATACTATTAGAAACGCGTAAATGTATCTACTTATATATTATATAAAATGCCCTATATTAATATGCGTTGTCTATGCATGGCATTCGTTTTGTACATTTACAGATGCACAAATATACTGGTTAATTTTGATTTCATTAAGACACCGTTGTGTTCTGTATTGACTGAGGCTCTGAACATTTTTTTGTAAATTTAATTAATGTATGGTACATAAAATAATTTGTAAATGTATACATTGATAGTTTCTTGACTATGTTTGTGTTAATAGCCTACACACGCTGGCTGTTGAGGCATTTTGCACTTCCAGATATCTATGTGCACTTTTGTTCCTTTGCATATGAATTTATGAAATTATGTTTAATTTATTAGTGTTTATAACATTCGTTTTAACAAAAATATGCTGTGCATGATTTGCTTATTATTGGGGCTTTGTGCTGCACCCTCTTGTGGGCTTTTAGGAGTATTTTCTCCAAGATAAAGTAGGTCTTTATAATTCGAATATAATTCGAATTTTATTATTTTTCAAGGACGAATTTCTAATGTACTTGTTCAGCCATTTTGACAGCCCTAATGAACACAAGGACATTTTTTTTTTGTTAATGTGTGACAAAAGCACACATTTCTGAGCTCTGACAAATCAGTCTGACTCAGTGTTTTGACAATATTAACAGACAGTTTCAATAAAATGATTCAGACTTCTCAAACTTTTATAATACAAGGTGTTTGCGTGGTTTATGGTTAAATAAACACATTAATTTCCACATACCGTACATTTTTGTAGCTCCAGATATCATGCCTTGCTCAAACGCTCTGATGTTGTACAAAGCTGATCGATCTGAAAAGCGCTGTGTCCTTGATCGGCCAGCTAATCTGTACGTTGTGATTGGCCTGAATACCTTTGACGTCAGACGGAAATGTGACGCTCCTTACCATGTTTAAAAGATTCGCTCGCAATGCAATGCTAACAGGAGTTACTTACAGGCTGTGTGTCAAAGCAGGAGGAATTATGATTATGGGGTGGTTTCCCAGACAGGGATTAGCTTAAGCCAGGACTAGATCTCAGTTTAATTATAATATATAATTAGTTTTAACAAGTCAACAGGCCCAGGAAGTACAGTAAACTGTTGTCTATGATCTGTGTGTTTGTTGTAGTCCAAGAAAAGAGATTTACCTTGGAAAGATAACTCGCGCCATTGTTTACTTTGGGGTTTGTACACTTTGCATATCGTTAACAACTACTAATGTACACTTACACACCAAAGCAAATGTAAAATCATGAATTGGACCATAGGAGATCTTTAAACTTACCACTCTCATACTCATAAGCTGTGGCACAAGGAGACACCATCTTTAAGAAGCCTAATAAGCAAATAAAAAGCATCATACTTTATATCGTAAAAATAAAGAGTCAATATCTCTAATGTTAACCAAGTGTCAAAGTCTGTTGCAGAGTTTTATAAATGTTTGGCAAGGTGTAATATTATGGACATCTCATACTGGACACATACTGATAAACACTTCTGACTTATTTAGTTGGCAACAGATCTCAGTGGATATTAAAGAGCATCATTTTATGAGTCAGCTTTACATGCTGTTTAAACATCAAATCACTGTCAGTCTTGGTCATGAATGAACTGGTGCTAGGGCTTGACATTTGGCTGAGATTCTGTCTGTAATATTCTCATTGTGATTCTAGTGCCGTGAAGGAAATGACATACAGGAAGTGCATTGGTTTCCCTTCCTCCTTTGCATCCGTGTGTTCAGATTGTTTCATGAAGACGGTAGTAGCTTCAGAAATGCATAGGTTTGTTTGGGTTTAAAAGCTAATCTCCTGGATCTGTGCAGTAAAGCAAAAAATTTTTTTTATGTTTGCTTTGAAATGGCTTTATTCTTTAGTCAGACAAAACAACAAATCATTTTTGCCAAACGGACCGTTTAAAATGAGCAAAATAAGTTGCATGATCTTCATTGTAAACGGCATGGTTCAATTAAATCTTTATTAAGAAATATTTTACAAATATTTGTTTTGTTTACCAAAATGGCACCCTAAAAATATTAGGTTGGTTTTTACCCACACCTGGTAAATTGGTGTAACAATACATCAATAGGGATTGATGCTACACTTTTTTTTGACACTCCACATCCTTATTCCTTGTGGTAACGGTCATCTAGGCTGTTATTTTTGTGTGCTGGTGTCGGCAAGTAAATGCAATGTTGTTGCAAAGCTGTGTTGCAGCGAAAGAGGCAAAAGAAGTTATGACTGCTATCGGACACAAATTGTGGGTTTGCAAATATTTCGTATTTGGAAAATGGATTGGACAAATTGATTGGCAGAAAACCTTTGCCAGCACCAGCTGAAACACGCAAGACTTTGACTGATGCCATCATAAGCTTGATGTTATGTTAAAATTTTTCCTAATTTATTTTTCATTTTTAAAAAAAGTGTATTTTTTTCTTTGTTGTTGTAAATTTCCCAATTGGGACAGAGATTGTGTCTTCTTTTATAGGGATGTTCACATTGACCGTTTAACCATTAACCGAAGGTAAGAATTTATGACCGATTAACATTATCAGTTAAAATAAAAAAATATTTGTTAATACATGGTGCGTGTCGTCATGAGCCGACAGACATTTCGCCACTTTTCTATCTTTAATTTGTGAATGTTATGTAAATGACACAAATGATTGCTGCCCTGACGGTTTGATAAAGTAATCATTTGTATGAGAAATCATTTGTATGCGTGTTTGGAAGCTGCGCGTGTCCGCGCAAGATGACGCGGTCCGTCTCGTGCACATCCGGACAGACGTTCGCTGATGGCCTCTGACCCTAACCATAAACATCTCTCTTTTTGCACAAACGGAGAAAGACGACGCAAAAGCAAAACTTTCTGAAAAGCGTCCTGCTTTAGAAATGACCACTGTGGTAGATGAAACCGAGACAATCTGCCCTTTTTGGATATTAATCCTCTGGACCGATCGCGTGCTTTTTAATAAGGTTGCGTGAATATCTGATAATGTATGAATCCTGGTTCTGTTGTTGATCTGTCGCTGCTGTTTGCACGTTCAAATGAAATGTTTTGTTTTTACTAGTTCACAGACATCCGTCAACTGTATTTTTACTCAATGACAATTTCATATTAAAATCGTATAAGTTAACGGTTAATGTTCGGTTTAGAAGCTACGGTTGTCGGTCGGGAAAATTAACTGATATGAGCATCCCTATTCTTTTATAAAAAGTGTAATTAAATGTTCATATTATATATTTTGGTTGCATTCGTGAGCTATACATTTTTTTACTGCTTATCTAGGCATGTAGTATTAAAGTATCGATAAATAAATCGAATCGTAATTGCATCGAGAATAAAAATAAGGATGTATCGGCAAATATCATATCCCTGACGGCTATGATTAATATCGCAACGAACTGTCTGATTTACTCCTGGTAAATATTATACAGAACCAGTTGTTGGGTTATAAATGAACCTATGCTGGTTTGTTGTTACTAGGGCTGTCACGATTATGAAATTTGGCTGACGGTTAATTGTCTAATAAAATGTGACTATTATTATGATTAGTTGCCTGTTTAGGGCTTTGACGATTGTGACAATTAATTGTCTGTTATTTATTGCTTTGACATTTAATTCTCATAATTGTATTATTTGTTTGTTCATAAATTTCACACATTGTTGTGATTATTTAAATTAAATATTTTGCGAGGTTTACCTGGCAGTAAATATTAATACACATAACACATATTTAAAAGTAATTATTTAATGAATATATCTTTCAAAAAAAGAAAATTCTTCAAAAGAAATAAACACAATTAAGTGTCTAAAAAAATTAAAATTAAAAAATGCAATTAAAATAAACTGACTGTACCAGAACAAACCTTAAATAGTAGCCAAACATGTCTGTAGTGGCTGCAAAAAAACCAATTCCTTAAAGATCCTATAGAATAGCATCCTTCACTTCCCTAAATTTGGAATTGCTGTTTTGGAAATGTATTTTTTCCCTGGCAGTTTATGCTGCTTATCAAAGATTTGCAGCATTTATTTAAATGCATTTTTTTCCACTTTATTGAATAGCTTTGCAATGTATTGCGTTACACTGTCAGTTAAGGAGCGCCATCTGATACCCTTTCATTAATACAGGCGCGGCAGCAGCTCCCCCTTATGTTTTTTAGAGAGATGTGCAATCATTGCGGTGATCTGATATCATAGCGATGAGGTCAAACAATTGCAATGATATGATTATTTAATCATTGTGACAGCCCTAGTTGTTACCCAATTATGTGTTAAATCAACAAGTGTTTAATTTTATATGACCAACAAAGAAAGATTACATACTGTATATTGTGATCATTCTTTAATGTTTAACTTAATAGTTATTGATTGTTAACATTCAGTTTTCACCCAGCCCAAGGTTTGAATTTTTGTGTCACCTTTGATGTCTGGCTATGCTTGATTTGTAGTCCTTTTAAAACGCGCCATCATTTCGGTAGGTTTGCCATGACTACATCCACTGCAGAAAAGCATCCAAAACTGATTTAGTACCACTTATAAAACATCAAAGATGAGCTTGACCATTTTCTCAATGAAGGTGTCTTGAAGGAGGCCTCAGTAGATTGTTGTTGTATGAATATATTTAGGGCTTAAGTATTGTAGCCCTGGGAACCTCTCATAATTCCAGCAAGGTGCTCTCGAAGCTTTAATGAAGTGGGGAATATATATTAGCCTGTCAGAATAATCCTTCCCCGCTGATGCCGATTTGTCTAATGTTCTTAAAACGAGTGGAAAATGCATAAACAGTTTAATACCAAGAGGAACTCAGTGGAATTATTATATCATTGACGTTCATAGATGTTAATTCTCTCCGTGTCCTCAGACACTTCATGCATGTTATTTGGAAACTGTTAAACTGCTTTCATTTTGTTTAAGCCTTGTACTGGACATGTTTTAACTCTTAGCAATGTATAGCATTTAGCCGAAATGCAAATTTTTTTGTAGATTACAGGTTTGCATGTACAGTTCAGGTATTAGACAAGAAAACAATATAATAAATGTTGGGCTTGGAAATTCATTTAGAAAAAAGATTTTGGAACTGAAATGTGAATAGCGGTTGACCAATGCTTTCACAGAATAATTTGACTGCATATCATTAGTCTATGACTGGTGTATAAAGACCACACTTTCTTTCATCCTGATGTTTTACATGATAAGTGAATGTAAGCAGGTCACATGCCCTTACTCTTTTCAGTGTAAGGGTACATTTACACAACAACGATGTACTAAAAACAAAATGTTTCTTATTATGTGCTTCTGCATAAGAGAACAATGTTGTCAAAAGGGACTTTTTTAACACCAAGGTGTTGTTTTCAAAAATGTGCACTTTAAATCTCTATTTCTCTGCCTTTTAAGGCCCCTTATTATGTCGTTGTCGTATAAATGAATGACCAAAACATTTATTTAAACATCATTGATGTACAGACAGCATTTACAGTACATATGTTACATAATCATTAGCATATACGTACAGTGAAGAGAATAAGTATTTTGCAAGTTCTCCCACTTAGAAATCATGGAGGGGTCTGAAATTGTCATCGTAGGTGCATGTCCACTGTGAGAGACATAATCTAAAAAAAAATCCAGATATCACAGTTTATGATTTTTAACTATTTATTTGTATGATACAGCTGCAAATAAGTATTTGAACACCTGAGAAAGTCAATGTTCATATTTGGTACAGTAGCCTTTGTTTGCAATTACAGAGGTCAAATGTTTCCTGTAGTTTTACACCAGGTTTGCACACACTGCAAAAGGGATTTTGGCCCACTCCTCCACCAGATCAGTCAGGTTTCTGGCCTGTCGCTGAAAAACACAGAGTTTGGGCTCCCTCCAAAGATTCTCTATTGGGTTTATGTCTGGAGACTGGCTAGGCCACACCAGAACCTTGATATGCTTCTTACAGAGCAACTCCTTGGTTATCCTGGCTGTGTGCTTCGATGTCATTGTCATGTTGAAAGACCCAGCCTCGACCCATCTTCAATGCTCTAACTGAGGGAAGGAGGTTGTTCCTCAAAATCTCGCAATACATGGCCCTGGTCATCCTTAATACAGTGCAGTCGCCCTGTCCCATGTGCAGAAAAACACCCCCAAAGCATGATGCTACCACCCCCAAGCTTCACAGTAGGGATGGTGTTCTTGGGATGGTACTCATCAGTGTTCTTCCTCCAAGCACGTTTAATTGAATTATGACTTTCTCCCATGACTCCTCTGGATCATCCAAATGGTCATTTGCAAACTAAAGACGGGCCTGGACATGTGCTGGTTTAAGCAGGGGAACCTTCTGTGCCATGATTTCAAACCATGACGTCTTAGTGTATTACCAACAGTTACCTTGGAAACGGTGGTCCCAGCTCTTTTTAGGTCATTGACCAGCTCCTCCCATGTAGTTTTTGGGGAGATTTCTCCCCTTTCTTAGGATCATTGAGACCCCACAAGGTGAGATCTTGCATGGAGCCCCAGTCCGAGGGAGATTGACAGTCATGTTTAGTTTCTTCTATTTTCTAATCATTGCTCCAACAGTGGACCTTTTTTCACCAAGCTGCTTGGCAATTTCTCCGTAGCCCTTTCCAGCCTTGTGGAGGTGTACAATTTGTCTCTAGTGTCTTTGGACAGCTCTTTGGTCTTGGCCATGTTAGTAGTTGGATTCTTACTGATTGTATGGGGTGGACAGGTCTTTATGCAGCTAACAGGTGCATCTAATGTAGGATAATAAATGGAGTGGAGTTGGACATTTTAAAGGAAGACTAACAGGTCTTTGAGGGTCAGAATTCTAGCTGATAGACAGGTGTTCAAATACTTTTTTCAGCTGTATCATACAAAAAATAGTAAAACAAATCATACATTGTGATTTCTGGATTTTTTTAGATTATGTCTCTCACAGTGGACATGCACCTACGATGACAATTTCAGACCCCTCCATGATTTCTAAGTGCGAGAACTTGCAAAATAGTAGCAGGGTGTTCAAATACTTATATTCATCACTGTATAAACAGACATTATATTGTAGTACATATCCATACAGTAGAAATAGAACTGGGATCGGTTACAATTTACAGCTCTGTAGTAAGTGTCTGCAAACAGTGCAAAGTATTGTTTTAAATACCAGTACAACAGTATATTATAAATGAAGTAACATGACTTGTTCTATAATGTTTTCATCACAGGCATGACTGATGAATCAAATCACATAGCTTGTTGAGAACAGGAGTGCCGTTACTTTTCCTTGATGGATTTGATTGGATTTATGATTTTCACTTGGCAGACCATAATAGGGGTGAACAAAATCCTGTAGACTTGCATTGAAGTTGGGAATCGAGTGATGTCTAGAGACCAGGGGTCTCATTTATAAAGCGTGCATACTCACCAAACGGGTCTGAAAACGTGCGCATGCCAGTTCCTACGAAAAGGTTGTGATCTATAAAAAACAAACTTGATGGGAGAATGGGCTTGCAGGGAGGAATCTGAGGAGGATGATTCTTGTATGCACACTTGTAGGTGATCTGTGATTTTTAAAAGGAACATTGCTTTGTTTTAGAAGTCTTAATATTTAATAGCCATTGTTGGTTATTAAACTACTACAAAACTACTAAGTAAGAAAGTCATATATATATATAAAATTGTATTAAAAAAGTTTGTTAAATCAATGGATAACTTAGAATAAATAATGAAGAAAAAGCAGCTAATAAATGCCCGAAACAGTAAGACATCAAGGAGCTGGGTAATAAAATGACCAGGGTACATTTTTGCAAATTCTATGAAAAGGGTAAACATTCTTTTTAAAATGCTTAATTATAATAGTTTTGATTTATTTTGGATTTTTTTAGACACAATTTCCACAGTTTCATTAGTGTTACAGTATGTTGTAAGGAGTATGAATAAATAATCAGTAACCGTAAACTTTTCTTCTGATAGGAAGAACATTTTTTGTGAAGTAATTTCCCATAGTTCACTGCCGTCACTGTTTTCAGCAAGTGTGAAGAAAAATAACACAATCATATATTTTTAGGGTGTTGACAGCTGAGTTAAAGTCAGGTTTTAGCAGGGCTAAGATGAAAGACAGACTGCAGGCCCCCTAAACAGGGTCGTGCAACACCTGTGATGCACAGCAGTATTCAAACACAGTGAAAAGGAGCACAAGATATGGCCTGCAGGCTATCCTAGGCCTTTTTTGTAAGTATGCCAGCTAATGAAACATTTGTAATTTGATCCAAAGTAGGGCTGGGCGATTAATCGAAATCGAACCGCAATCGCGATGTGCAACGTTGCGATTAGCAAATCGCGAAAGGATGCGATATGGTGCGATTTGAGAAATATGCAGAGAGGCTTTGTGACAGTCTAACCAATTGAGCGAGCGCAAGTATGGTTGTGCTTTCTCCGTGAGAGGCACGTCAACCAAAACAGCGCTTCTCCTAAACTGACGAGGGGTTTCAATTTAAAGCATACGCGCAGCCCGTGTCTCTCAATGCTTGTTAAATACTCGCGCCCGTTTCCCTATTGCAAGACTTTGCGCGTGCGTCTTCCACAACAGACAAGGTGTTTAAACTTGACGCACACGCACAGCCTGTGTCTCTATGCTTATAAAATACTCACGCCTGTCTCCGCAAGTCCGCACCGCATCGCCCGCGTCTCTCAAAACGGATGATGCGTTTTAGACACACACACGCCCAACAATGCTTACAAGCATGGCTCCTTATTTAAAACAAACTAAAATACCATTTAACTGGGTTGCTAATGTCACTTGAATGAAATGACATTGAACGCATTTGGATTTTATATTCATTTTAAAAATCCCAAATGTAGCTTTTTAATATTTTGATAGTTATGAAGTTGAGTATTACAGTTCTTTGTTTACAAAAACAAACAAACATGCATTCAAATCTTTTCAGTAAACTCAGTCACCCATTTAAATATTTTAAATTGTTGTTAAAGTTGCAGCTATAATGAACCCACTTATTTAAAGAGCACCTATTATGGGATACACGTTTTTAAACATCATTTTGTGTGTAAGTGTGTATTAGTACATGCTAACGATATTCAAAAAGTACATACCTCAAAGAAAACGATGACGCGAGTTATCGTCTCTAACGTTCGAGGACTACAAAAAACACTCGGATTGTAGGCAACAGTTTACTTCCTGGGATTAGTGACGTAGATAAGACCAACATTATCATAGTTCAGCCCTCTCTGCTTTGCTTGGGTACGCCCTCAAAGACGAGGGTGGGGAGCGCCGAGTCAGAAGAGAGCTAAAATGGCGGAGGTTGGGAGTCCCTGCTTTGACTCTGTTTGCAAACTCTTGTTTCATTGTTTAAGCGATTAAATCTCTCGAGTAGACGCTGTCTCTTTAGATGCGAGGGAAAAATAGCACTTTATGGACTTACACAGAGGACATCATGTTTAATACGGTTCCGGAAAAATCCAGTCAGAAGTTGTTCACGGAGTTTTCACAATAACTGCTTCTCATGAACCGAAGCTGGACGTCTCCTTCTGAAAGTTGGATTACTGTGCACTTCTGGATCACAGGCTGTAAGTATTCACGTTTATTATTTGCCTTTTACTGTACATTACGTAACCGGTAACCGGAGATTAACATAATGTGCGTGTAGAGCTAAGCTTGCAAGCTAATTGTCTTGTGTTGTAATACTGTATTTCATAAACAACGTACCATATTTACACACGTGTATGTTGAATTATGCAGACTATCGTTTTTTTATCGATGTTGGTTAAGACATGTTTACAAACTTGCTAAGTTACCAGCTAAACTGTTACCGGTAAAATTTGTTCTCATGATCAAACTCAAGAAACTATAAGTACAGATGATTTGTTTAAAGTTATATGTATTTTACTGTTGTTTTTACTTGAAGCTTTCTTAGATTTTGAAACGAAGTAAACACGTAGCCTAATGTGTGTTGCTAATGTTGGGCCATGTAACATGTAATACATTTACGTTTTAATGAATAGTCTAACGAGTTATAGTCGTTGTACTCTATTGTTATAATATGTCTTTTTGACTGAATACATGTTTGTTTTATTTGTCTATATCTTAGATTCGCAGCAGTGTTAATTTCGTTGACGAAGACGATGACGAAAAATATTCGTCAACGAGCCTTTTTTACGGACGAAAACTAAATAAAAACTAAATAAAATCATATATGATGACGAAGACTGTAACGAAATATAACTGACACTGTAGTCAACGAATAAAAATAAGACGAAAATGTTAGGGAGGGACGAATGGAGAAGAGATCCAATCAGAGCTACTCATTTTGTGGGACAGTTGGGAAGAAATCCAATCAGAGCGAATCTTTGAGGGTAGGTTGATCTACACAGGCAGCAGTCCGCAGAGTCATTTTGAAAACCCGCGGCAAAGTTTGTTTTCACAACAGGTTGTTTACATTATATTTAGTTGTACAGTCTTAGTTCCCAGCTTTGGCTGATTTCAGGTGACTTCGCTCGTTAGCAACACGCTAACGTTTTGCGGTGCACCCGGTCCGAAGGCATGTCTCATTAACAACAAAAATGTCAGAGCTAGCGTCTAATCTGATCACACTACAAATATGACAAGACGACAGCCTGTAAAGACGACTCATCCAGAAATACATGCGAAGGTAAGCATACACGCTAAGGTTATTTTATCAGATAAACCACAGTGTTTTCGCTAAACTTGGTATAACATAGAAACGAAAGGAATACACATCTGAACTGTATTGATTGTATTGGGTTGTCTGAATTAATACTGAGTATAAATATTCAGTGTCCTCAAATTGAATGAAATGTGTAACGTTACTATTATAGTAGATGTTGTGGTTTTACATGACTGGACAAAGTGCGTGCGTAAGTGCGTGCGTAAGTGCGTGTGTGTGTCTCTGTCTGTGTGTCTGCGTGCGTCTGTGTGTGCATGTCATTTAGGGACAATGCATATCTTTTTCAGGGACCATGTATATTTTTAGGTAGAGCGGGCCTTATGCTTTTTTATGTGATATTTTTTTGGTGAAAAAGCCACGGTCAGTTTTTTTGACATTAAGAATAAAATAAAATACGTGTTTTCTATAACAACCATTAAATCTGTGTCTGTATTGCATATTCAAACCTTAATACCATTCCATAACAGACTAAAAAACTTAAGACTAGACTAAAACTCTTATGATATTTCGTCGACTAAAACTAGACTAAAACTAAAAGATTTCAGATGACTAAAATAAGACTAAAACTAAATGGTGTGTTATTCAAAAGACTAAGACTAAGACTAAATCAGAATTTGCTGCTAAAATTAACACTGATTCGCAGCTGGACACATCCTTCTACACTGTATGCAAACATGCAACATCATAACACACAGTACAAGGAGTCAGACTGGCATATGAGGAGCAAAGGTGTGTAACACAAATGATGTATTTAGCTAGTGAAACCACTACCAGTCTTAGATGTAGAACTGATGATGACAAAGTTTTTTTTCTCTGCATAATAATAGGAACCCAGGCAGTAGCATCGTTTCACAATGTTTCCATCACCATCATCAGTGGATGCCTTTGCCGTCCGTAGCCTGAGATTTCAGATTTGCAGCAAAAAAAATTGATTTTCTCATTTATTGGAATGCTATGCAGGTATTTAAGTATTTTAGTAACTGTGTTAAATAAAGTAGTATTTACTTTTACAATAAATTTATGCTTGCTTATATTTTTACAGGTTGTACCTTGCAGCCATCCATTACAATGTCACCAAGCCGTAACAAAAGCAGGAGAGGGAAAGTACAAGGCTATGTTCCCAAAACACACAAATGACATACCGTAAGCAGTAATGTTTTATTTCAAATACATTCATAATTAAAAACTTAATGTATGAAGCAGGGAAATAAATGATCAAAACAAAAGATTTATTGACCGCAATATTTCTACAGTTATGTGGATGATGTGATCAGGCTTGTGTTTGCTGAGGTATTTGAAGATAAGCTGAAGGAAACCCCAATTCCAATGGACCTGGCATCACAGTTTGAGAGACCTTCAAAGGAGGACGTGATTGCATGCCATCTTCAGTGCAGGGGTCGTCGGAAGCCAACATTCCGATCAGGAAGCTCCAAGCGTATCTGGAGAACAACACACGACAGGATGATAACCCTAAAGTGTCATCTTAGATAGCATCAGCTGACAAAGCTTTGATATGCCATTTATCTGAATAGATAGCTGTAAGAAGTGAATTGAACAATTTTGAAAGAAGAGCACAATATGGTTACTAAAGTATGTTTATTTGTATATTGTTTAACATTTAAATATATATTTGTAATAAATAAACTTTTGACTTTTATATTTTCTTTAAAGTTACATCTTTTGTTCTTTTGGGTACTTTGTTACTATAATGATACTTTAGTGTTATTGGTTTAAAAATGTAATAAAACTTACTCTAGTCCTGCACCTCAAAGGCTTATATTCGGTACAATAAATGTTCTGTGTGTAGGGATTTAGACAATTTGTGCAAAACCTGGATGATGAATCACGCAGGTAAGAGGCCCTGGAACATGTTGCATTCTCCTTAAAACCTAGTAAGTAAAAACATAGCACAGTCTTTCATAATAAAGTTTACCATAGTAAAATAATGTAGAACTAACATTCATTTCAATTAATACTTTTTTTGTGCTACATTTGGTGTTTCCATATAGTTTGCACAGTAAAATAGTATGTAAGCAGTATTTTATAATTAAGTTTACTATAGTAAAATAATGTAGAAATTACCAAGTGAAATCGTTTTATAATCATTTCAACAAATACTTTATATGTGCTACATTTGGTGTTTCCATATAGTTTGCACAGTAATACAGTATGTAAGCAGTCTTATAATAAATTTTACTAGAGTAAAATAATGTAGAAATTACCAAGTGAAATCGTTTTATAATCATTTCAACAAATACTTTCTATGTGCTACATTTGGTGTTTCCATATAGTTATGTAGTACGTTATAATTACCTTTTGGATGTCTTTGCAACACATTTTCGTCTTCGTTTAGCATTCTGGCAGAGCTAAGGACACCTAAAAAAGTTAAATCCAATCGCATTCATTGACGGAGATCGTTTATATCGTAACGGCCTTCTGAACTCTCTGGATCGAGCTCGAAGTGGTAAGGCAGTACAGACACCATCGTTTATAGAGAAATATAACGCTTGTTTACGATGCCTCTGAGGCTGTGACTCTCAGTCAGAATCTGTGTCAACCCATGCGTAGTCAGGGGCGTAACCTTTCAAACACAAGCCGAACCCAGCTGACCAATAACAGTTGAGTAGTCATCTGACCAATCCGATTACACTAGACATTTTGGGAGGCGGAGACAGGAACTAAACCGAGCGTTTTCCAGACAGTGGGAAATCGGTGAGGTATGTAAGCAATTTATAAGACTCACAGTGCATTAGTTCAAGTTTTAATAACATGTATGTACTATGGGATATTGCAATAACGTGCTAACGTGCCAATTTATTAGCATAATTGGTGCTCTTTAAATACTGTTACAGTGTTAGTCCAAGCTAAAGATCATTTTACATTTCATACAATAAGAAGTGTTAATTATATTCGTAATTTCTTTGTTTTTGTTTCCTTATTTTCACAAAAAAACAAAAAAAACATAAGAATACAGTTAAATCACCAGACCCATAAGCAGTATCAGTAAGATCTAACCATCTAAAGAGGCAGATGCACATTGCATCTGCACATTGCATCTGCTACAAAATTTAATCGCAAATCGAATCGCAATCGCAATTCCTGGCAGAAAAAGCGCAATTAGATTTTTTCCCTAAATCGCACAGCCCTAATCCAAAGTGTTTGATCCTTTGTGAAACGGTGAAGACAAATGAGGAACCTAGATCATATCAGATGGGCTAAAAAAATTATGTTTTTAAGAAACGATGTAGATTTTTAGCAGCGTAGCAATGAGGCTCAGTCCGCAGCTCGCCCCTCCTTTTCAAAACGCATAGAGAAGCTACGGTAGCTGCCACAAGACAAACACGTCATTATCTGAGATAGTGCTGGGCGATAATTCGATAACGATAATTTTACCGATATAATCTTTTTCGATAAAACAATAAGGACAGTTCGATAAGTGATCGATAATGTTTACACACTGTGCGTAATGTTGCGCGAGCACTTCCGGATGCGGCACGCACTCTTGGTTTACAATCACAGTGTCAGTTAGACTTGAAGGAGTGGAAGATGAGGCAAGTTATTCATTTATTAGTAGAGACCTATGATTTTCGCGATGCGGTTAACGCGGACAGAATCACGGAATCCAAATGCGCGGAAACATTTTCTTGTGTGTAATGTTGGACGCGCAAACAGGGTTCGTCAAACACAGCAGACACAATAGGTGCAGTATACTGTACTTTAATTCAGCATCCGCCTTGCGCACGCACACGTCCGCACAGCTTTTAAAGTATATTTACAGGACATTCACAAAATCAGGAAACTGAGGAAAAGCAGCAGATCCAACACTGCAGTGAATATAGTGTTTGCCTATGTGCGCTCCCACAGCAACGTGACACTCTTGACATCCATTTATCAGCGTGTATAGCTCGTATATGTATAACACACGCGTGATCACTGAACTAAGTTTTCTTTCTTGTTTAAGTGAACATAAACAGCTGTTACTCAGTATATTGAAACTTAAAGCAGTCTGTCTTGGGTCTTAAAGTGACAGTAGTCTGCTGCTTTCTATGTCAGAAATGTGTTGATTTCATAACAAATAGATTTACATTTAATACAGATGCATTAAAACAAGATTTTAGTATTTGTATGTGTCATGTTCTGAATAAAAAGTAGTTTAAAACCATTATTAAGTGTCTGTTTTTTACCGTTTTCATTCAGGAGCAAAAATCTGCCTTTAAATTTAAAAGGAGTAAAGATTTGTTATTTATCATGATAATTATCGATATCGACTGATATGGAAAACATTTTCTCGATAATTTTTTGGGTCATATCGCCCAGCCCTAATCTGAGATAACATAGTGACAAAACACACTCTTTAGATAGGTCCATTTAGGGCAACTGTAGAAACATGTTGGCGCTAAAAGGCGATCTTGCATGTAAGGGGGCCCGTGGTGATAAAAACAGCTCATTCTAAGGTAATAAAAACAATACAGTTCATTATGTAAGGTCTTTATATATCACTGATAATATAGTTGTGCATATAATATTGCAAGACAGGGTTGGCGTCAAGGGGGGGCATTCGCAGGCAGTGCCCCCCAAACAGGTTGTGTGCTCCCCCTACAAAGTTTTTTTATTAATTTAATATATATCAAGAATAATTAAAATAAATTAAACATTGAATGTTTCATGACTTGTTATGTAATCAAATGAGGAAAATATAGTTGATATATGTTTTCTTTAATTAAAATAGACCAGTTTCAGTGTTTCCCACAGATCTGAAATTTACTTGTGGTGGTAGCCGGTGAAAAGGGCAATCATTATTATCCACCGACAAAAAATGGTCTACTATACATGTAACAAAGAACTAATAATGTGTGACACAACACAATACTTTGATTTATAAAACATTCATATTAATTTCACATTATAGTTCATTAATCTAACCACCCCAAACTTTTTTTGCCATAAACAAAGCTGACACTGTTTGTCAAAGCACCACGAAAACACTTTATGTTTTTGCACTGATATATGAAGCAATTTGATGACCCCTTTTATCAAACTCAATTATATACAATACTATGTATACTATAGCCTATATAGACAGTGCAGGTCTATAGATTATAAATGTGACTGATGTTATAATGGTAATAATTTCTATTAAATAGGAACTTTTACTGCTTCTGCTTTCTATTTCTCTTTTGCCGATTAAAAAAAGCTTAATTTTTTATATCCTGAGTCAGCTAGAGCTTTGCTCATTCAGTATTAGCACTGCTTTTTGCTACAATCTCTGTGCAAACTGTTTAGATTTTAGTAAAGATATTGTCTATTAATAGTAAGATTATTAAAAAATGGGATAAAGAAAATGAAGCGGTGCGTGGTTGTGACAAGAGCCAGTTGCTATCGCCATAGAAACCGGAGGCACGCTAAAACAGCACTCGAGCTTTAGCGCGGTAGCGCTCACGGCCGTTCTCCGATCGACTCGGGTTTTACACACAATATTAATCAGACTTGGGACCCGAAGTAATGAACTAGGACCGACCCGGACCCATCTGACCATTTAAAATATAAACCCGGAACCGTACGGGTCCCGCGTCCTCAGTGAAGAAAGACCTCTAATGGTAAAACTCTGCTCAAGTTCAGAAACATGAAAGGATACAATGTGACACTGAGGTTGCTTCGCGTCGCGCCCAATTCATTGAGAAACAGAGAGCACGTGAAGGGACACTCAACCGGAGAGACACAACGTGCTTGCACGCAAAATGAAGCCAACTTAGATGCTATAAACACATATGCACATAAGCATATGCGACCATTTTGGTCGCAGTGTGTTCCCTGGCTGCTCCGTATGTGCTGCTGCAGTTGATCCAGTTTGCCGCGCTGGATGATGAGTTTATGACGCGTGCATCATCTTCACGGTCACCCGACCCCCACCTCTCTCTCGCGCTCTCTCTTCCGCGCGCTCTCTCTCTCTCTCTCCAAAACACGGGTCATCCAGTCGAGTTCAGAAAATACGGAAATTCGTAAAGTGATTTTTTTTTACCTGGGCGGGTCGCAATTTACCTGGGCGCAGCGCCCAAGTAGAGCCTATGTATGGGAAACACTGAGTTTCTCTGATTGGATGTATTGCCTTGTCTCACCCGTCTTACGTCTTTAGCATATTTGTTACTTGATACTAGCAACATGTTTTTTCGTGGCATTTTATGGATTGTGTAAAACAGTGTTTCTCAACTCCGTTCCTAGAGGCCCACTGCTCTGCACATTTTGTATGTCTCTCTTATCTGCCGGCCTCAATTCAGTTCATGGAGTTCTCTGCTAAAGAGCTGATGATTTGAATCAGGTGTGTTAAATAAGGGAGACATACAAAATGTGCAGAGCAGTGGGCCTCCAGCAACAACGATGAGAAACACTGGTGTAAAATATGGATATTAGAACATTTAGAACGAACCAGCACCGCCTGCTCCATCTGACTTCATGCAAACACAGACTGGCTCAAACTCAGAGATTAGAGGTAGAGGTGGAATTTACAAATCTACAGGACACTGTTTTAAGGAAGTTTAATGTTCGTACACGCCGTCTCCAGCTATTTTAAAGGTAAGTTAGCGTTGTTTTAAATTACGTAAGCTTGAATGTGAAGTGTGGCTATAGACCGTTAACAGCATACGACGTGATTATGGTAAAGCGGCTTTTTTAAAGTTAGGACGCGGTGTGCGCTGCGCTATGAAACCCATTCATTTCAATGGCTTGCGCCGCGCGAGGGCAGTTTGTTGTTGCGTCGAGCAAAGTGCGAGCTCAGCTTGCGCTCACGCCGCGGTCGAAGTTCAATAGTTTTGCGCATAGTTTGTGGTCTTTTGTACTTTATACAGGAAATGAGCTGACAGTCTGTACTAGTGCTGCAACGACGCAACATTTACATTTTTATTTTCATTTAAAACGGCTTCATTTATTGTTGTGAGCGCTCGGTGGTGCCTCTCGTGCACGCGCACTCTCTCTCTTTCTCTGCGTGAAGCCCCTAGACAGCGCCTCTCATACATGACACTGAGTGAAAGAATTAAAAGTTGCCTGTGTTTTCCATGCGGATTCCTCTGTGTACCTGCATTTTCACGTAAACGTCAGATGTTACTGGCAGAGAAGACGACTGATTCGAGTTTATCATGAAAGGTTAGCACACACACTGGTTCTCTATGTGCTTGTGCGCGAGCTCTCTCTCTCCTATGCCCGTGCATGCCTTCTGTAGTA